>NC_043001.1:104418221-104495721 GCF_006345805.1 Octopus sinensis | reverse complement strand
ACATTCTGAGTTCAAATATCAATGAAGTTAATTTTACCTTTCACTTTTTGAAATTGATAATAATAGTAGCAGTCCAGGATTGTTAAAACACCTGACTGGATGCCTTGTGGCATCTCATTCTGCTCTTTCCCTTCTCACAGCCATGCTTGTGGTGACACTGCTGTGAAGCTGTATTGGCCTTTGTCTTTTTCTTAGATAACATTGTGCTGTAGACAGAGGCTTCAATGTACATGCAACAGCTGGTCTTCTACACAGATTCCATCTACCAAATTTTATCCACAATGAATTGGTCAAACAATAACTGTGGTAGAAAATACTTGTCCAAGGTGCTGTGCAATGGGATTGAATCAGGAATTATGTGGTTTCAAATTGAACATCTTCCCTACCCAACAATGGCCACACCCATTTAAAATACAGCCATCCACTTTCACAGCCACAAAGAAGGCACAAGCATTTATATGCATTTAAAAAGTTTATTTTGCGATCATGTGATTCCAGAATCTATCTCAATACTCAACCCCTAACCTGGGGGCAAGCCAAATGTTGTGTATGAAATTTGGCAGCAGCAAGCTCTTAGAAAGCTCTTTTGCATGGACTTTACTTGTTTTTTGGTTTTAGATTTGATCCCTTGTCCATTGTAATACCACCAGCTGTACCAATGATGCATTCAGTGGAATTCCTTCTGTAGTAAGCATTCACTTGAGGTATATGGTCTGATGATAACAAGCAAGTGATGGTTTCATCCTTCCCTTTTCCTACCAGTGATGGAGGCCCTGCAAAATTGTCCTTATTTGGTTTTGTCATAAGAAACATTCTTTTGGGATAATAGGTCTGCTGGATAAGGACTGACCTAGGGCTAAGAAATTACTAAAAAGCTTAAAATATTTAATTTCTTACTAAATCTGGTATTATTTAATTATAAACTGCCACAGTGGATACACCTGCAGAAATGCGACAGTTGTGGGAAGAAAATATTGGATTTCACACTCTTAGGTCGTAGGATCAAATCCAGTGTGTTTGCCCATCCTGTATCTCAATTCATGTCAGTGTTGGGATTAATTTAGCAGGTAACCTCTTAAAGTTGTCTGAAATTGGGTTGCAACCTAACCACAGATAACACTTGCAGCAATGTAAGTCCTGTGGCAAATGTAGTGGTAGCAGCAGTAGCTGTTTTTGTAGTAATGGCTCTGATGGTGGTGCTAGTGCTGTTGCTAGTAGTATTAGTAGCAGCAGCAGTACTACTAATGACATTGGATCTACAATATTGATAATTAAGCATTGCATTTGACTGAATAATCTGTTAAAGGGTTAAAAATAAAGCTGCAAAAACCTTCAACATTCTATTATCTATGAAGGTTTTTCTAAAGACTTATAATTCATTTAAGAAATAAGGTAAACGATATCATTAGCCTACCTGTGACATCACAGTATGTAACAAGGTGCAGTTTCATCTAAGTCACCTGTTTTTTCTGATGTGTTTCTAACTAGATATGTCATGACTGAGATTTCTCTTGTTTTCTACCAAAATATTTAAAAGATTGGTTCTTGAGTGACCTTATTGGTAATTCCCTCACTTTCATTCATTTGGACCAAATCAGCAGTTCCTCTCCACCGATTATTTTTTACCTTCAGATATTCAGGTTGAACATCATACAGTGAAATTCTTACAAGTCTGACATAGGGCTTCCAAAATATCATGGAAACTGTACTATGTTTATGGATAAACGAATACACTCGGTTATGCCACTTCTTTAGTTGGTTTATATGTCTTTTTAATTAGATACATCAATCTTCCAGTTTTTTATGGTAACAAGGCCACCTTCCCAGTCCTACCATTTCTATTGGCTTTCAAATGCACTTTATTACCTATCTTGATGTTTTTTGATAGCTTTTTCGTATTTCCTTTACATCCTTTTTTTCTCTGGTAAAATGGATTTTAGTCTTCTTGTGAACATCAATTCTGCTGGAGACTTCTTCGAATTTATACTGGGATTAGTGATCATTCTGTATATTAAGAAATTTCTCAGTGCTTCAGCGTTTCATACTTCATTCCTTATTTTTCTTACCACGCTTTGGAAAGTGTCCAACTAATCATTCTAAAAGCCTGTTTGAGCTCAGGTGGTAGGGTGGAGTGAAAATATGCTTTATCATATGCCTTTTACATAAGTTCTTAAATTCATACTCAGAGAACTGCATTCTGTTGTCTGAAACTAGGGTGTCAGGGACACCGTTTCATCAGACTATTCATATAAGAAATTTATAGTTGTCTTAGATGTTTGTCTGTAGCACCTACAAACGTTCAGCCACCTAGTACAGCTATCCACTATGATTAGGTAGTAATCAATGTTTACTGGTTTGGCATCGTCAGTTTGCACCCTAGGCCATGGGTCCTGCCTCTCTGGCCATGATTGACATTTTATCAGCAGGACTTTGGCTGTGAGCGTACAACCTTACCACATTCTCACCAAGCTTTCGATATCTCAGTGTATAGTCGGCCAATAGACATGACACTTCATTTGGGCCTTCATCCGTGCCATTCCTGGATGTCCACTGTGAAATTGTTGCAATATGCTTTTTTGTAATGTAGTTGGAACCACCAGCCTTTGGGCATACATCAAAATATCATCACAAATTGAAAGACTACTGGCATTCAGATGTTCATTCTGTTTATTTTTTAAAGCTTCTTTTATTTTTGTAATATACTCATCAACTACAGCTTTCGTTCTTATATCCTGTGCCATCACTTGTAGTTCTAGGATAACATTTGTCATAATGCATTTAATTTCACTTTTCTGTTTGCAGTGTTGCTACATCAGTCTCTTCTAGTGGTACCCTATTTTTTAGAATCCATTTGAAAAGGTAGTCCATATGACCGATTTTTATGACGGCATGTATTGCATTTTGAAATTACAATTTAGTACAGTTACACAGCAACATTGCAAGTGGTTCACAGAATGAGTTGATTTATATTTCGGAAAATAAATATTAATCAAGTATTTAGAAAAATAATCCACAAAAAATAACCCCATGGCTATTTCACACAAAATAATATAATCTGGTAACATGAAACCATACTTTCACTAAGTGCTTTATGTGTCTATGCAGTGACAATTCGATACAAACAACTCCTCAACCATCCTAACTTTCACCCAACAGTAAGGACATGATAGCTGGATTGAGAGAGGGCTCCAGCATCACTCAGTTGTTGCATATTGTCAGCTAAGTTGATTAGAGGGAAATTTACTGAACCGTTTTACTCAGGGGCATAATGTACCTCTTGGTCCAGGAAGCAAAGCCATTACTTTATAATGGTGAAGTTAAAACCCTAATTAGTAAACCACATTCCTTTATTAGTCTAGCTCTGTGTTGCAAATAATTAGACCCCTACAAAATGTGTGATCTTGTGCATTGTTTAGAAATGATTACTTTAATTTTCCTACAGTCCTAAGTTGGTTGAAAGAATTTGTTCTGGAATTATTCCAATGTTCCTGAAATATTTGAAAGTTGATGTTACTGTGGATGTAGAGAAGCAAAACAACCAATTGCTTCAGGAAGTGAGGCAATATCCAGTTTGATTGAAGAGTCAATTACATGGTAAAATAGAACTACAAATGTTAAATCATTCAGTTTATTATAAAAGTCTAAACATATTCGCTCATTTTGAATATTTGTAGAAATACGATGTCCTTTTGAGAACATGAACAGGGGAGCTGTTGACAAAAAAAGAGCTAAGTAAATATTTATATTATGTTTTCTTTTTGTTATATTTCTGCTGCTTTTAAGTAAAGCATATATTACCCTACCTCTGGTATTTGTGTACTCTTTTTTCCACCTTGTTTCAAATTTATGTGCTTACTCTGGTATGTATATATATATATATATATTTAAGATGGTGAGGTAGCAGGATTGTTAGCACAACAGGCATAATGCATACTGGCATTGCATCCATATTTACATTTTGAGATTTTGAGTATAAATTCTGTTAAGGTTGACTATTTCTATCTGGTAGTCCACACAACTCTGTATATACCCACACTTTCACCTCTCACTCCCCCTCCCCGCTCTCTAAACACCCTTCTGTGGCAATATCCTACCACTTATATTATGACCTTCAAACCTCATGGGTATGCCCTGGCACTTACCACTCTCCATACCTTTCTCTGCCTTTACTCCACTATTCCATTTATATTCTGATCCCTGTCCCATATGAGTATGCCCAGCACTTTGCCACCATCTCTATTCTGCTTTCTCTCCCTCTCTCTCTCCATCTCCTGCTCTTCTTTCAGGTTGGGTAACCATTTATCACCTTTATGGTAGCACACCTGTTTCTGTCCCTATTTGTGATCTCTCTCTCTCTCTCTCTCTCTCTCTCTCTCTCTCTCTCTCTCTCTCTCTCTCTCTCTCTCTCTTTCCCTCTCTTTCTCTCTTCCCCCTCCCAGCCACTCTCAGGTAAACTTGTATCTATTGCAGTTTACTAAAAGCTTTCATGATCTGTCACAATATCACTTCTTCAAATGCCCCCTCCCCTCTCAAAAAATTTTTTAATTGCAACTTATTTGGTGACACTTTCACCAAGTAACCTGTGCTGGTGCCACATGAAAAGCACTCAGCCCACTCTGCTGAGAGGTTGGTTTTAGGAAGGGCATTCAGCTGTAAAAGCCCTCACAAAGCAGACATGAAAAACCCACACCACCACTTGAGAACTGGTGTTGTTGTGCTTGCATCACCATGACTTAGAGGTTCTGCAAAAGAGACCAATAAAACAAATAGCAAGTTTCAAGGGTTGATTCCTTTGACCAAAATTCTTGAAGGTAGTCCCCCAGTATGGTTGCAGTCTAATGACCAAAACAAGTATAAACAAGATATAACTTATATCCTCTGTTACTACTTGGAGGACTTGATGAACAAGGTGTTGAAGACTGATCCTTATGAGTTGTATTTTGGAAATAATACAGTCTACAAGGACATAAAAATATGCATCATTAAATATGATAATACTACAAAAATATACAGATTAAACATTTAGCAATCAGATTACTTTATTCACATAATTTTGAATTGATCAAGGTTTATCCTCTAGCTTTGAGAATTTCGTGAGATGATTGTTTATTTCTAGCGACATAAAAATGATGATCGTGATGTTGATGGGTGATGTATGTCTCTTTTTTACTTTTGCAGAAATCTAGCAGAAAGTCATTTTGGAAATGACAAGGTCAGTTCTCACTATTTATTTATTTTGTATGAGGCAGCATATTGAGTTTGTGTAGATTTTGGAAATAAGTTAGTAGATCCTCTGTTAATGTGAGTTGAAAGAGACAAGCATCCTAACCACAGACTTGTTATCTTTCATCTGTTTTATCTCATGCAGCCGGAGCCCTTAACAGTCATTTCTAGATTTAGCATCATTTTGTTTTCGAAGGTGAATCATTGTGTGTATGGGGAGGCACCTTCCTTTTTTAATATAGGTGTGTATACAGAAGCATCACCACCACCAATAGCACCAGTAGCAGAAAACTGGCTACAAACTTTTAATGCCACCCAGTTTAACACCCCCATCTGCTTCTTGGGTGCCTTTAGCATGAAATCTCTCACCTTCATGCACTTGGACCAAATCAACAGTTCCCTCTTCATCCATTTGTTTATTCCTTCAGATGTTAAGGTCAAGCAACACGCAGCACTACCTAATTAAAATGGAAACTAACCTGCCCCTCCAGAAAACGTTATTTATAACACTTTTAAAGTGGAAGGCATGGGAGGCAGGAAGATGTGAGATGAATTGGTGAGAGAGTATCTTCAGAAGTTGGGTCTCACAGAGGGAATGACAAGGTCCAGGGCTCCCGGTGGTTTGCTGTGCTTGACAAGACACATCAAGCTAAGTAGAGGTGTTGTTGTCCTTGCATACAGGCATGCCCACTGCACCTTTCTCTAGCTGAACATTTGTAATCTTGGAGGCTCATGGGTGCTGGTGCCATATAACATCCACCCAGTCCAATTCCACATATACACGCCCATGCTGAGCATGCATAAAAACATCCAGTACACTCTATAAATTGGTTGGTGTTAGAAAGGGCATCCAGTTGTAGAAACCATTCAAAAATAGAGGAATGGAGCCTGGTCGGCTCCTGTCAGACTGTCCAACCCATACCAGCATGGAAAACAGACTTTAAATGATAATGATGATGATGATAATTGATGAAGATTTAGCTGAGCAGATCAAATGACAACATAACACCTTTCTTGAATTTCTGAATTTCAGAATCGTGCTGACGTCAACATAGCTTTCTCATCTTTTCATAAGACAAGAAATAATATTTCAGGTGATAGGCAGAGGTAGAGTTTGTGGTTGGTAGGAGAAATACCCATTCCACCTTTCAAATGTAAATTAATAGACTTACCACACAGCCACACCTTTTAGTTTTTTGCAAGATTTAAGGGAGATTTTGTTGCTATATTTTAGTGACTACATAGAATCTTCTTTTTAAGAAAGGAATATCAAAATCAGTTGACTGTGTAAGATGAAGTGCCTTGTAGTATTATGTTACATCCCTTTAGTGCATCACTTCTCAAGTTAGGTAACATTCCCCATTAGTCAATGATTTCAGCTCTTTACTGGAAATTAGCATATATAGAGAAAAGATTTAGTTGTTTTTTCTATAGTGTTTCTCTGAGTCAGGTAGTGTTTTGTTTCATTGAAGAGTCGAAACCAGTCAAAAATTGAACTATTAATATCAAATCACTGTTTTTATTATAAAGTTAAAACAAATGCTTGTATTGTAATTTTTCTAGGAATATAAAGATTTTTTGAAGGAAGTGAATGATTATCCAGAAGATTTTGGACGCAAACACGCCAAGTGAGTGATTGTATAATATTCTGCTTAAGTTTGATTTTGACTTTGCATTACGAGGAGACTGTGATGTATAAATATGATAATGATATAAGGAAATATAAATGTAGGAATTAATAAGAGAAGCCATGACATTGTTGATATGAGACAACATGAAATATCTCTGTTCAGTATTTCAACTTCAGTAAGTCCTGGTTGCGCAACATTTTTGTTTGTATGTATTTAACTGTAAGACAAAAGGCTCAAACCTATTCCATACACCTACAGAACAGAAACAGGGGAGAATTTTCAGTTCAAGATCATTTCTTTCCCGAGTTCACATTGAAATGAATTGAACAATAAATATTTTAAACTCTGATTAAAATTAACATTCCCCTTTCCTGGTGCCATGTAAGATGTACCTCTGCTGGTGTCACTTCAAAAGCACCCAGTGCACTCTGTAAAGTGGTTGGAAGTGCATTCAGCTGTAGAAAGCTTGCCAAAGCAGGGGACTGGAGCTTGTTGCTGCTCCCCACCTTGCCAGTTCTGGTCAAACAATCCAACCTATGCTGGCATGGAAAACAGATAGTAAATGATGATTACGATGTTGATGATGATGACATCAAACTTTGGATATAATCATCTGCCAATCATGATTGCTTTTTGATGTAAGTGTCTCATTTTTATGAAGCTGAAATTGAAAACAAATTTGAAATTTTAATACAAATAATATATAATGTATAAGAAATTATGTCTTTAAAATCTTCTGCACTACAAAGTCATGTAAAGACATATACCATTACATTTAATAATCCTGTTTAAATCTGCAAGATCTGTCAGTTAACATGATTGTCATCTCAACCTGGTCTGTCTTCATTTTGCCCTGATTCAATTATAAAAAGTAAAACTGGAGATTAGACCTATTCAAATAAATTCTAGATTTAGATTAAAATAATAAAATGTACAAACATAAACAGTTCTGTAATGGTTCTTTTTGTGAGCTGATGTAGAAATAATGATGATGATTGTGATGTTGTGATGAAAATTTGTTTTTTTCTTTTGCAGGAAACTAGCAGATGAATACTTCAAAGGCCAAGAGGTTAGTTGATAGGATTTATTTACTGTGCAGTATATTGGCAGAGAGATTCAAGCATGGGATAGAAGGCTTTGCAGTATTTGTCTTGGTTTTCTACATTCTGAATTCAAATATCAGTGAAGTTAATTTTACCTTTCACTTTTTGAAATTGATAATAATAGTAGCAGTCCAGGATTGTTAAAATACCTGACTGGATGCCTTGTGGTATCTCATCCTGCTCTTTCCTTTCTCACAGCCATGCTCGTGATGACACTGCTGTGAAGCTGTATTGGCCTTTGTGTTTTCCTTAGATAACATTGTGCTGTAGACAGAGGCTTCAATGTACAAGCAACAGCTGGTCTTCTACACAGTTTCCATCTTCCAAATTTTATTCACAAGGAATTGGTCAAACAATTACTATGGTAGAAAACACTTGTCTAAGGTGCTGGGTATTGGGATTAAATCAGGAATCATGTGGTTTCAAATTGAACATCTTCCCTACCCATCTATGGCCACACCCATTTAAAATACAGCCATCCACTTTCACAGCCAAAAAGCAGGCACAAGCATTTACTTGCATTTAAACAGTTTAGTTTGCAATCATGTGATTCCAGGATCTATCTCAATACTCAACCCCTAACCTGGGTATCAAGCCAAATGTTATGTATGAAATTTGGCAGCAGCAAGCTCTTAGGAAACTCTTTTGCATAGACTTTACTTGTTTTTTGGTTTTTAGATTTGATCTCTTGTCCATTGTAATACCACCAGCTGTACCAATGATGCATTCAGTGGAATTCTTTCTGTAGTAAGCATTCACTTGTGGTATATAGTCTGATGATACCAAACAAGTGATGGTTTCATCCTTCCCTTTTCCTACCAGTGATGGAGGCCTTGCAAATGTGTCCTTTTTGGGTTTAGTCACCAGAAACGTTCTTTTGGGATTATAGGTCTGCTGGATAAGGACTGACCTAGGGCTAAAAGATTACAAAAGTGCCAAAAATAACGCACTTGTTCATAAATCTGGTATTATTTAATTATAAACTTCCTAAGTAGATAAACCTGAACAAATGCGATGGTTCTAGAAATCACTATTGGATTACACACTCTTAGGTGATAGGATAAAATCCAGTGCTGGTGGTTATTTTTTTTTTTTTATTCAGTGTTTGCCCCTCCTCTTCTTCAATTCATGTTGGTGTTGGGATTAAATTAGCAGTTAATCCCTTAATACTGTCTGAAATTGGGCAGCAACCTAACTACAGGTAACAATTGCAACAGTGTCAGTTGACACTGCAGTAGTCCTGTGGTGAATATAGTGGTAGTGGTAGTAGTAGTGGTTGTAGCAATAGCTGTAATTGTAGTAGTAGTGGTGGTGCTGGTGGTCATTGTCATCTTCCTAGTAGTAGTAGTAGTAGTAGTAGTAGTAGTTGTTGTAGTAGTAGTAATAGGAGAGGAGGGGGAGGAGGTGAAGCAGCAGCAGCAATGGTAGAGGTAGCAACATCTAATCTACAAGTCCTCATTTTCACTCATGTGGATATAATCATGACCAACAGTTTGGGTTTCATCCATATACAATCCCATAATCAAAACCCCAAATCTACAAGATAATGCATGACTAATTCAGAACAATGTGGATAAATATGAATTACATTTGACTGAATAATCTGTTAAAGGGTTAAAAATAAAGCTGCAAAAATCTTCAACATTCTGTCATCTATGAAGTTTTTCTGAAGTCTTATAAATTCATTTAAGAAATAAGGTAAATGGTATCATTAGCCTACCTGTGACATCACAGTATGTAACAAGGTGCAGTTTCATCTAAGTCACCTGTTTTTTCTGATGTGTTTCTAACTAGAGATGTCATGACAGATTTCTCTTGTTTTCTACCAAAATATTTAAAAGATTGGTTCTTGGGTGACCTTATTGGTAATTCCCTCACTTTCATGCATTTGGACCAAATTAAGCATCTGTAAATTAGTGTACATTCTGTGGATGTAGCGAAGCAAAACAACCAATTACTTCAGGAAGTGAGGCAATATCCAGGTTGATTAAAGAGTGAGTTACATGGTAAAATAGAACTGCAGATGTTAAATCATTAATTTTATTATAAAAGTCTAAACAAATGCTTTCATTTTGAATATTTATAGGGTTACGAAGATTTCTGCATTGAACTGGACAATAGAGATATTGACAAGGACAGAGCTAAGTAAATATTTTTATTACATTTTGCTTAAATTGCATTTTTACTTTATTGAAATGAGGAGATTGTGTTGTATAACTGTGATCACAATTTAGGCTGTGACTGTTGAGGATATGCGTAATCTTACAAGAAATGAAGCTAGTATGCTCTGCTGGATGTGTAACATCAGTGTGCATGCATAACATAGTGTAAACAACCTGAAAGTAAAGTTGGACATAAGAAGCATCAGATGAGCTGGACAAGAGAGACAACTGTGCTGGTATGGTCATTTGTAGAATATGGATGAGGAGAGCTGTTTGAATATGTGTTTCACCCTAACAGTGGAGGAAACACACAGAGAAAGAAGACCCAGCAAGACCTGGGATGAGGTGGTGAAAAATGACCTTCAAATGTTGGGCCTCACAGAGGCAATGACAAACGACCGAGACCTTTGGAGATGTGCTTGAGAAGACCCAGCAAGCCTAGTGAGACCATAACCGTGGCCTATGCTAGTGTTGCGTAACTGGCCTATTTAAGAGTAAACATCAATCATTGGGCAATAAACTGTACTTGAGAAGACCTGTTGAGTCAAGTGAAATCATTGTTGTGGCTGAAGCCAGTACTGCTTGACTGGAACCCATGCCAGTGCCACATTAAGAGTACCATTCGAGTGTGGTGGATGCCAGGGCCCCATGATTGGTGACATGCCAACGGCACATAAAAAGCACCATTCGTGCATGGTCCATGCCAGTGCCGTTTAACTGGCTCCCGTGCCAATGGCACATAAAAAGCACCATTCATGCATGGTCCATGCCAGTGCCGCGTAACTGAAGGTGATGATTATGACGATGAAGGTGGTGAACTGGCAGAGTTGTCAGTACAACAGGTATAATGCTTAGTGGCATTTTGACCATTTTTACATTCTGAGTTCAAATTCTTTTGAGGTTGACATTTGCCTTGCATCCTTTCAAGTTTGATAGAATAAGTAAAAATTGGGCAGTGGGGAGAATATAATTGACTTAGCCCTCTCCTGAATTTGCTGGCCTTGTGCCAGAATTTGAAACTATTCTAGAATAAGAATAGGATGGAGAAAGTTGAGAGAGCTATTACCTCTCTTTGCAATAAAAGGACTTTCTCTCAGAGTGAAAGGTAGGTTGTATGATGCATGTGTGTGAATGGTTATACTCCATTTATTGAGACATGGGCTCTGAATGCAAAATACATGCATAGACTGGAAAGAAATGAAGGGATTATGCTTTTGTGGGTGTGCAACATCAGTGTGCAAGTGAAACAATGTGCAAATGTGTTGAGAGAAATGTTGGTGATAAGTAGAATCAAATGTAGCATAAAATAGAGAAGACTAAATTGGTTTTCGCATGTGATGAGTGTGAATAATGATAGCTGAATAAAGGTGTGCTGACCACTGAAATTGGATGGTACCTGTAGTAGAGGGTAATGGTGGAAGGGATGGTATAAAGTGATAAGTACTGATTTGAGGATGTTGGGCCTCACAAAGTAAATGACAATGGACCAAGCTGTCTGGTGATATGAAGTTCTTGAGAAGACTTGATTGTGTTAATGACACTGAGTTCTACCCTACCCCTACACTCCATACTACATCTCTACCCATCCTTGCATTCCCTCCTTTCTCACTGTATCATTGCTACCTGCTAGCCCCTGACCTCTGTGCTCCACCTACATGTAATAATAAAGCTTTTCACACACCATACCCCAATAAAGCAATCTACATCTTCACATCTCTTCCTCACGTATCCTCCTTCATGCACGATGCTTACCTCTTTCTCCCCAGTCCTGTCCTCACAGCCCTATTTCTCTGTATCATTGCTATCTGTATATACACCCAAGCTTTCAACTCGCACTCCCCTCTCCCCCCTCTCTAATTAACACTTCTTTGGCAATATCCTGCCATTTATATTATGACCTTCAAACCTCATGGGTATGCCTTGGCACTTACCACTCTCCATACCTTTCTCTTCCTTTACTCCACTATTCCATTTATATTCCAATCCCTGTGCCATATGAGTATGCCCAGCACTTTGCCACCATCTCTATTCTGCTTTCTCTCCCTCTCTCTCTCCATCTCCTGCTCTTCTTTCAGGTTGGGTAACCATTTATCACCTTTATGGTAGCACACCTGTTTCTGTCCCTATTTGTGATCTCTCTCTCTCTCTCTCTCTCTCTCTCTCTCTCTCTCTCTCTCTCTCTCTCTCTGGCTTTCCCTCTCTTTCTCTCTTCCTCCTCCCTGCCACTCTCAGGTAAACTTGTATCTATTGCAGTTTACTAAAAGCTTTCATCATGTGTCACAATATCACCTCTTCTGAAATGCCCCCTCCCCTCTCAGAACATTTTTTTATTGCAACTTATTTGGTGACACTTTCACCAAGTAACCTGTGCTGGTGCCACATGAAAAGCACTCAGCCCACTCTGCTGAGAGGTTGGTTTTAGGAAGGGCATTCAGCTGTAAAAGCCCTCACAAAGCAGACATGGAAAACCCACACCACCGCTTGAGAACTGGTGTTGTTGTGCTTGCATCACCATGACTTAAGAGGTTCTGCAAAAGAGACCAACAAAACAAATAGCAAGTTTCAAGGGTTTATTCCTTTGACCAAAATTCTTGAAGGTAGTCCCCCAGCATGGTTGCAGTCTAATGACCAAAACAAGTATAAGCAAGATATAACTTATATCCTCTGTTACTACTTGGAGGACTTGATGTGGAAATAATACAGTCTACAAGGACATAAAAATATGCATCATTAAATATGATAATACTACAAAAATATACACTGATTAACCATTTAGCAATCAGATTACTTTATTCACATGATTTTGAATTGATCATGGTTTATTTTGTAGCTTTGAGAATTTCATGAGATGATTGTTTATTTCTAGAATGAGATTGTAAGGTAGGTGTGAGAGGCCCGCTCTGGCTATTTTCAACATTAAGCATGTGGAACATTTGGGCTGGATATAACTGCTTTAAATGTCAAAGAGTTAATTAGCCACAGCTGGTCAGTGAAAATGGTTTTCACCTCTCATTTGCTCTACTCTATGTTTAACAACAAAAAATTATATATATATTCTCATTTTTTCTTTTGCAATCCAAAAGTCATGCCTAGGTTGGTGGTGTAGCCAGATGCTATTGTCAGGAATATAGTTAAAGTGTATGCTAAGGAACTGTCTTCAGAGACATGATCATCTTTGGGAATACGTTATGATGATATACAACAACAGCCAAAGTCAGTGGACTCTACATGCTGCAAAGGTTATCTTTGGTACTTAATTGATAATATTTTATGAGGAGACAGATTGTTATGCATATGAAAGTGAGCAAGCAAATGCCCCAAGTGTTATTCTACACATCAGACCTGTTGAGGGTGTGATCCTCTTTTATGATTTCTATGTAGCTTTGGTTCATTAATCTGTATGGTGTCCATTTACACCACAAGGACCACTAGAATATAAACTCCAGTCTGCCCCCATTCTTCATTACTCTAACACTCTACAGAACTAAGCAGGTCCACAGTAACATGTTTTCTGTATTTCTTTGTTTCTTTGGCTGTTTGTTTTGTAAATGAGAAAGGCTGTATTTTGAATTTGAGAATAATGTTTCTTAAATATGTAAATGTTTGAGATGAGTTTCAGACAGTTTTGAAAGCTCATAGGAAATGCGAGCCTTTTACGAGAAAAACTGTGGGTTTGTATAATGGATACACAGACACACAAATACACAAATATTTTGCCATTTATAGATATAGAGATAATGTTTCTTAAATATGTAAATGTTTGAGATGAGTTATTGCAGATGTGATTATAAGTTTTTCAGATTATTAACTTCATCTTTTGAGATGAAAATGTTTTTTTATGCATCTCCATCTGCATTGTTTCATTTGGGACATTAAAACTGCATTTATAACATGCCATGCATTTATGGAGGGCCTTGTACATGAAACACTGCGAGGTTCTAAAGGTTGGGATGGAAGAATATTGAAAAACCTTAATGATAGAATAAACATTTTAATACATATGGAGTGAGAATTGAATTAATATAATGCTATAGAATGAAGATTCCGTAATTCCAAAGTGGGAAACTCATGAGAATCAAAGAATCAGGACATTTTCACGTTCTGAGTTTTTATCTCACCAAGGTCACCTTTGCCTTCCTTCGTTTCAGGGTCGATAAAGAAGTACCAGTTGTCATTACAGGCCTTGTGCCAAATTTAAAAGACAATATTTCTGTCTTTGCTAAATATCAATGGTCTGGTACCATGCATTAAGCCAGGAATAAAACTTGTAATATGGTTCAGAAATGGAAGTAATTGAAATGAAGTCCACATGTAGGTTCCAATATTAAGAGAGAATTCACGTCTCAAGATGAAGTTGTACAAAATATTATAATCTTATGATGTTTTTCTTTGTCTAGAGACATAAAAATGATGATGATCATGATGTTGATGATGATAGTCATTATGTGTGTTCCTTTCTTTCTTTTACAGAATACTCGCAAAAAGACATTTTTTTGATAACCAGGTTAGTTCTTAGTATTTATTTCTTTTCTACAAGGCAGCATATTGAGTTTGTGTAGGTTTTAGAAATAAGTTAGTAGATCCTCTGTTAATGTGAGTTGAAAGAGACAAGCATCCTAACCATAGACTTGTTATGTTTCATATGTTTAACTCATCCAGCCAGAGCCCTTAACAGTCATTTTTAGATTTAGCATTGTTTTGCTTTAAGGTGAATTGTTTGGGATATTCCTCTTTTAAAATAGCGGGGATAGCAGCAGCACCACCACCACCACCACCAATAGCTTCAGTAGCAGCACCACCACCACAAGCTGCAGCAGCATTGATTGTTATTTTTGTGGCTATTGTTGTTACTATTACAGTTACTGTTGTTTAGCTGCAAATGTCTTTCCATGAGAGTCTAAAGACCAAACAAACATGTTAAATCCTTACAATGAAAAAATATCTATGTGAATGAATTCTGCTAGATCTATGAAAGCTATAAAATGTGGATGGTAAAACTATGATGATGGTGATTTCCTTTCCAATCTACAGGTCGTTATTTTCATTCATATGGACACAAGATGGACTTAAGATGGATAGCTGTTTGGTTTTCATCAAACTCCTCTTTGCTTTATCAGGAAACTGGCTACAGGCTTTACATGCCACCCAGTTTAACACCCCCATCTGCTTCTTGGGTGCCTTTAGCATGAATTCTCTCACCTTCATGCATTTGGACCAAATCAACAGTTTCCTCTCCATCCATTTGTTTATTCCTTCAGATGTTGAGGTCAAACAACAAACAGCTCTACCAAATGAAAAAGGAAACTAACCCACCCCTTTTGCAAAACTTATGTACATTTTAAAGATAATAGTCGATGAAGCAATCACACAACAGCATAACACCTTTCTTGAATTTATGAGTTCAAAATCATGCTTAGGTCAACATAGCTTTTTCATCTTTTCATGTCTCAGAAGACAACAAATAATAAATAACTAATAGACTTACCACACAGCCACATCTTTTAGTTTTTTGCAAGATTTAAGGGAGATATTTGCTGCTATCTTTTAGTAACAGCATAGAATCTTTTTTTAAGAAAGGAATATCAAAATCAGTTGACAGTGCAAGATGAAATGCCTTGTAGTATTATGTCACATCCCTTTAGTGCATCACTTTTCAATTTAGGTAATATCCCCCATCAGTCAATGATTTCAGCTCTTTACTGGAGGTTAACATTATAGACAAAAGGATTTGCTTTTTTTAAAGTGTTTCTGTGAATAAGGTAATGTTTTGTTTCATTGAAGAGTCGAAACCAGTCCAAAATAGAATTATTAATGTCAAATCATTGTTTTTAGTTACAACAAATGCTTTTATTGTTACCTTTTCTAGCATTATAAAGAGTATCTCCGGGATGTGGATGGTCATCTAGAAGGTTTTGGACTCATGGAAACCAAGTAAGTGACTGTATAATATTCTGCTTAAGTTTGAATTTTACTCTGAATTATGAGGAGATTGTGATGTATAACGATATATGATAACGATATAAGGAAATATAAATATAATGTGATGTATAACGATATATGATAACGATATAAGGAAATATATATGTAGGAATTAATAAGAGAAGCCATGACATTGTTGATATGAGACAACATGAAATATCTATGTTCAGTATTTCAATATCAGTAAGACCTGGTTATGCCATTTCTTATACACTATTTTCGTTTTTATGAATTTAAATGCAAAACAAAAAGCTCAAGCCGTTTCCATACACAAACTGAGAATTTTCATTTTATGATCATTTCTTTCCCCAGTTCCGATTTGAAATGTTTTGTAAAGTGGTTGACATTAGGAAGTGCATCTAACTGTTGAAACCTCACCAAAACAGAGTTGCAGCTCTCCACCTTACCACTTCTGGTTAAACAGTCCAACCTATGCTCGCATGGAAAACAGATGGCAAGCTGGAGGGCCACAGCTCCAGTTTTATGTTTTGGCATGGTTTCTACTGCATGAAGCCCTTCCTACAACCAACTACTTTATAGAGTGTACTCAGTGCATTTATGTGGCAGTAGCATGTGAACTTCCTACATGGCACTGACATGTGTTCTCATGTGGCAACAGGACCAGTGGAGTTGCCAAGTGACTTGCAAGATGAAGGACTCTTAGTTGAGTGAGAGAAGGAGCGGAATCGAGGAATATAGCTGTGAGCCTGGCAAGAATTTAGTGCATGACAGAGAGACAGAGATAGTTGTCTTACTATAGAGGAGGTAGTTGGCTACCTCAGTCAGCCAGGCAAGGAGGAGCAAGGTGGGACAAAGTTAAGGAAAAATAAAATTATTAACTAACAACAACCAATAATCTCAGTCATCACCAACAGACTTAAAGGCTCTCTTATTGAGTTTTGTGTAACTACAAGGATTGCGTCAATTCTGAAATCCGCTGCTTTGGGAAGAGCAAGGATTGTAAGACAGGTCCATAAAAACTCATTCAAATACATTTAGGTAAAAACTGCAAAAACCTTCAGCATTCTCTAAAGATTAATAATGGATGAAGGTCGTAAAAAGACTTATAATTAAAATACATTCCAGTTTGATACACTACAGGCATCCACAAATATGATACCTGGTGATAATCAGAAATTGAACCTATTCAAATGTATTGTAGATTTAGATTGAAATAATATGATTTACAAACACAAAATTACTATTCTGTAATGTTTCTTTTTGTGAGCTAGTGTAGAAGTAATGATGATGATTGTGATGATGTGATGAAATTTTTTTTTTTGCAGGAAACTGGCTGTGAGATACTTCAAAGGCTGTAAGGTTAGTTGATATGATTTTTTCAGAGTGTATTATATTTGCAGAATGATTTGAGCATCAGATAGAAGGCTTTGCAATATTTGTCTTGGTTGTCTACATTCTGAGTTCAAATACCTGTGAAGATAAATTTACCTTTCACTTTTGGAATTTGATAATAATAGTAGCAGTCCAGGATTGTTAAAGCACCTGAATGGATGCCTGGTGATATCTCATCCTGCTCTTTCATTTCTCACAGCTATGCTTGTGATGACACTGCTGTGAAACTGTATTGGCCTTTGTCTTTTTCTTAGATAACATTGATGCTTATTTATTCACATTCATCATTATCGTTTAACGTCCGTTTTCCATGCTAGCATTGGTTGGACGGTTCAACTGGGGTCTGGGAAGCCAGTTGGCTGCACCAGGCCCAGTCTGATCTGGCAGTGTTTCTACAGCTGGATGCCCTTCCTAATGCCAACCACTCTGTCAGTAAGTGGGTGCTTTTTACGTGCCACCGGCACAGGTGCCAGGCAAGGCTGGCAAACGGCCACGATCAGATGGTGCTTTTTACATGCACCGGCATGGATGCCAGTCGGGGTGGAAATGGCAACGACCATGTTCGGACGGTTCTCTTACGTGTCACCGGCACTGGTATCACAGCTACAATTTCCATTGATGTTGATCAATTTCGATTTTCACTTGCCTCAACAGGTCTTCACAAGTAGAGTTTTGTGTCCCAAGAAGGAAAGGTATACATAAGTGGACTGGCTACATCCCAGGTAGAGGCCACGGGTTATGGTCTCACTTGTTCTGCCGGGTCTTCCCACGCACAGCATACTTCCAAAGGTCTCGGTCTCTGGTCATTTCCTTGGTGAGACCTAAAGTTCGAAGGTCGTGCTTCACCACCTCGTCCCAGGTTTTCCTGGGTCTACCTCTTCCACAGGTTCCCTCAACCGCTAGGGTGTGGCACTTTTTCATATAACTATCTTCATCCATTCTCACTACATGACCATACAGCGCAAACATCTCTCTTGCACACCACAACTGATGCTTCTTAGGTTCAACTTTTCTCTCAAGGTACTTACACTCTGTCGAGTATGAACACTGACATTATACATCCATCGGAGCATACTGGCTTCATTTCTTGCGAGCTTATGCATATCCTCAGCAGTCACAGCCCATGTTTCACTGCCATGTAGCATGGCTGTTCGTACACATGCGTCATACTGTCTGCCTTTTACTCTGAGTGAGAGGCCTTTTGTCAACAGCAGAGGTAAGAGCTCTCTGAACTTTTCCCAGGCTATTCTTACTCTAGCAGTTACACTTTCAGCACACCTGCCCCTGCTACTGACTTGGTCACCTAGGTAATGGAAGCTATCAGCAATTTCTAGTTTTTCTCCCTGGAATGTGTCAGAAGTTGGTCTCTGCACTGAATTAATCATGCATTATCCTGTAGCTTTAAAACTTCAATGATGAGATTATTTATTTTGAAAATGATATTGTAGGATAGGTGTGAGAAGTCAAATGTAGTTCGTGTGAATGTAAAATATTCAGGCTGGGTATGAGTGCATTCAACCAGAAAAGCTTAATTCCAGCTAGGTTCTGAATGAGCAATGTTGTTGAAAGTGATACCATTTTGTCTTCTTTCCTTACCCAAATACTATATCTGGATTCTGTAAGATCCAGTATATCCAAATCTCTTAACTTTTTTCTCTCTTATTCGAGATGTAAGGAGTATTTTGGAACTTCTTTTCATGAAGTGGAGGATTATTGCCTGATTTTGAATCTCACATTTGTCAATTTTGTCTTGCATCTTTTCTGATTTCAGAAAATATTAGTCAAGTATTTAGAAAAATAATCCACAAAAATAACCCCATGGCTATTTCACACAAAATAATATAATCTGGTAACATGAAACTATACTTTCACTAAGTGTTTTATGTGTCTATGCAGTGACAATTCGATAAAACAACTCCTTAACCATCCTACCTTTCACCCAACAGCGAGGACATGATAGCTGGATTAAGAGAGGGCGCCAGCATCACTCAGTTGTTGCATATTGTCAGCTAAGTTGATTAGAGGGAAATTTACTGAACTGTTTTACTCAGGGGCATAATGTACCTCTTGGTCCAGGAAGCAAAGCCATTACTTTATAATGGTGAAGTTAAAACCCTAAGTAGTAAACCACATTCCTTTATTAGTCAAGCTCTGTGTTGCAAATAATTAGACTCCTACAAAATGTGTGATCTTGTGCATTGTTTAGAAATGATTACTTTAATTTTCCTACCGTACAAAGTTGGTTGAAAGAATTTGTTCTGGAATTATTCCAATGTTCCTGAAATATCAGAAATTTGATGTTGCTGTGGATGTAAAGAAGCAAAACAACCAATTGCTTCAGGAAGTGAGGCAATATCCAGTTTGATTGAAGAGTCATTTACATGGTAAAATAGAACTGCAGATGATTTTATTATAAAAGTCTAAATACATGCTTTCATTTTGAATATGTATAGGGTTATGGAGTTCTTTTGAGAAACCTGAACAATCGTACAAGTATTGACAGAAAAGGAGCTATGTAAGTATTTTTATTAAATTTATTTAAGTTGGATTTTTACCTTATTGAAATGAGGAGATCATCGGGTATAAGTATGATCACAATATAATAATATATATACATGGTGCCAGGACAATTTGTTGTTGGTTAATTTATCCCTGCTCAATTCGTTGTTGATGAACACCTCCTCAGGTCAGTTCATTACTGGCCAATTATCCCAAAATACCCTTAAATTTGATTTTCGAGGAAAAGTTTAGGGCAATCATTAGAATTAAAATTGTCATTGGTCTGTGTTAGATATTTTTTCCTTTCTTTAACCCCTACCTCTCTCACTCTCTCTCTCTCTCTCTCTCTCTCTCTCACTGAACAATTAACAAACAAAGATTTTCAAGCAAAGTTAATTAAATTTATTCAATATGCCTACCCATCAATATGACTACCTGCAAGATCATAACTTCAGAGAAAAGCAAAATCAAAATGGTCGATCAAGAAAGTTATATTTATTCAAAAAATAAGCAGTATGCAAATGAATTGTTGATATACTGAAGATGCAAAAGTCATGTGTGCAAGGCAAGACTTCATACAGACCTTTAGACAATTGGGATCTATAATCATGCTTCAACTGTTGCAGAAGTAAATGCAAGGATAATAGTTTGAAATATTAAAGTGAAGTCTATTTCCTCTCATGATGCCCCTCACTCAATTATCGTTAGTGAAATTCAGAATTTAAATGACTGTACATTGTTGCAAATACCTCCGTTTGCACAGCTTAATAGGAGTATTAGACTTTGAAGGCAAGCTAATTCCATCTATCCTGCCACCCCACTTACAAATGTTGGGTTTTCCATTCCAAGTGAATAATCCTACCTTGACGATGAAACATCATCATCATCATCATTTAGCGTCCGCTTTCCATGCTAGCATGGGTTGGACGGTTCAACTGGGGTCTGGGAAGCCAGAAGGCTGCATCAGGCCCAGTCTGATCTGGCAGTGTTTCTACGGCTGGATGCCCTTCCTAATGCCAACCATTCCGTGAGTGTAAAACGTTTTTATAATATGACGGCAGAATGGAAGATTCAAAATGAATACCAATATTTGCAAGTGATGAAGTACTTCGACAATTAAAACAGCACAAGTACTGTGGCGATGCTGGAGCACCCCTTTTAGGCAAATAAATCAACCCAGGACTTATTCTTAATAAGCCTAGTGCTTATTCTATCGGTCTCTTTTGCCAAACTGCTAAGTGATGTGGGCGTAAACACACCAACATCGGTTGTCAAGCAAGGTTGGTGAGACAAACACAGACACAAACAATAAACACATGCATAACAATGTCTACCAAATCCACTCATAAGGCTTTGGTTGGCCTGAGGCTACAATAGAAAACACTTGCCCATGGTGCCACGCAGTGGGACTGAACCTGGAACCATGTGGTGGGAAGCAAGCTTCTTACCACACAGTCACTTCACATTCAAATCGATCATTTTAATACTCCACGATTGTTTGCATTGCTGTCTGACGATAGTCAATACACATATTGTAGACTTTTTGTCAAAATGAATGAATTACTTCAGAATGAGGGACCTGATAATATAATTATAGATTTTAAGAAAGCAACTCACAACAGATTTATAGAATTTTTTCCTGGGTCAAATTTGGCATGCTGCTTGTTTCATTTAGGACAAAATGTGTACAAGCATGTTGTGCAAGAAGGACTAAAATGCAGATATCACGATGACAGTTTTAGTCCCAAAATGTGGTGTTTTGTTACCCTTGCTTTAACGCCAGTTGATGATGTTGTAGATGATGGTGATATTCCACAGTCATTTATATCGTATTTTGAAAATAATTATATAGGACCACCTGAGGACAGAGGATGTGACACCTTCAAACTCCATTTCCATTACCTATATGGAATGTTTGGAATTGATGTATGACGGGGATTGCTCATACTAAAAATAGATCAGAAGCCTACCACAGCACGCTGAAAAACATTGAATATTCACAATCTAAATATTTGGAAACTTAATGATATGATTAAATGTGAGGAAAGGTTTGCCAGTACCAAATTGCAGAAGTTTATGCAAATAGAAGAACCAAACCAAAAGTAAAGATACAGAGATATGAACATGTGTCATCAAAAAAACTGTCATCAAAGAATATGATCCAAGCTAAAAAGTTATTTTTCTAAAAGCAATTGCACACAATCTTAAATTGCAAGGGAAAAAAAGTGGGGGTGGGGGTAGTCCAGCAAACCTAAAAATAAACGTTTTTTAATTTAGATATTCATTCTTCCATTTTTGCTATGGTCCCTATGAATTGACCAATGACGAATTAAGTGGGGACAAATTAAATGATGACAAATTGCTGTTTATGAATTGACTGGACACCGTGTTGATAAGGTGGTGAACTGGCAGAGTTGTCAGTAGAACAGGTATAATGCTTAGTGGCATTTTGTCCATTTTTACATTCTGAATTCAAATTCTTTTGAGGTTGACATTTGCCTTGCATCCTTTCAAGTTTGATAGAATAAGTAAAAATTGGGCAGTGGGTAGAATATAATTGACTTAGCCCTCTCCTGAAGTTGCTGGCCTTGTGCCAGAATTTGAAACTATTCTAGAATAAGAATAGGATGGAGAAAGTTGAGAGAGCTATTACCTCTCTTTGCAATAAAAGGACTTTCTCTCAGAGTGAAAGGTAGGTTGTATGATGCATGTGTGTGAATGGTTATACTCCATGTTATTGAGACAAGGGCTCTGAATGCAAAATACATGCATAGACTGGAGAGAAATGAAGGGATTATGCTTTTGTGGGTGTGCAACATCAGTGTGCAAGTGAAACAATGTGCAAATGTGTTGAGAGAAATGTTGGTGATAAGTAGAACCAAATGTAGCATAAAATAGAGAAGACTAAATTGGTTTTGGCATGTGATGAGTGTGAATAATGATAGCTGAATAAAGGTGTGCTGACCATTGAAATTGGATGGTACCTGTAGTAGAGGGTAATGGTGGAAGGGATGGTATAAAGTGACAAGTACTGATTTGAGGATGTTGGGCCTCACAAAGTAAATGACAATGGACCAAGCTGTCTGGTGATATGAATTTCTTGAGAAGACTTGCCTGTGTTAATGACACTGAGTTCTACCCTACCCCTACACTCCATACTACATCTCTACCCATCCTTGCATTCCCTCCTTTCTCACTGTATCATTGCTACCTGCTAGCCCCTGACCTCTGTGCTCCACCTACATGTAACAATAAAGCTTTTCACACACCATACCCCAATAAAGCAATCTACATCTTCACATCTCTTCCTCACGTATCCTCTTTTGTGCACTATGCTTACCTCTCTCTCCCCAGTCCTGTCCTCACAGCCCTGTTTCTCTGTATCATTGCTATCTGGTACCCCCTCCACATTCTATATATACACAAGTTTTCATCTGTCACTTCCCCTCCCCACTCTCTAATCACCTTTCTTTGGCAATATCCTGCCACGTAAAATATACCCTGGTACTTACCACCATCTATGGCACTTTCTGTCTTTACTCAATCACCCTATTTATATTATGATCCCCTTCACTTGTGAGCATGGCCAGCACTTTGCCACCATCTCTCTCTCCCACTCTCCCTCTCTCTCTCTCCCCCTCTCTTTCCTTCTCCTACACTTCCCTCAGTTTTGGTAACCATGCATTTCCTTTGTGGAAGCACACCTTTTTCTGATTTTCTTCCTGATCTCTCTCTCTCTCCCTAGCCAGGTAACCTTGTACTTTCTCTACAGTAAGACAACTATTTCTGTCTCACTATAACCTTTCATCATCTGACACAAGATCACCTCCTGCAATGCCCCCTCAGGTTCAGTAACCATGTATCTCCTTTACAGTAGCACTCCTGTTTCTGTCTTCATTCCTAATTTCCAGCCCCCTCCATCCTCCTGCTGGCTAACCTTGTCCCTCCTCTGGTTTACTATAACCTTTCATCATCTGACACAAGATCATCTCCTCCAATGCTTCCTTCCTTCTCAAAAGATTGTTTTGTATTGCAACTTACTTGGTGACCTTGTCAGGGCAGGTGCCACTTAAAAAGCACCCAGTTCACACTGTAAAGTGGTTGGCATTTGGAAGGGGATCCAGCTGTAAAACTCTTGCAAAATTGACCTCACCTAAGCTTATATCATGTAAAAATCACTCTGTTAGGGTGAACTTCAGAAGGGCATCCAGCTATAAAACCTTGCCAACACAGACACAGAAGTCTGGTGCAGGCTTCAGCCTGGCCAGTCCTTGTTAAACTGTCTCTCCCATACCAGCATGGAAGGCAGATGTTAAATGATGATGATGATTGTCAATATCATGATCATGATAATGGCGAGCATCAGGCCTCATGGAGGCAATGAACTATGACTGAGACTTTTGATAATATGCTGTGCTTGAGAAGAAGACCCATCAAGCCAAATGGCATTGTAGTTGTGGCAGATATTAGTGTCATACAACTGGCACTCATGCAGGTGGCACATAAAGGTACCCATTACATTCTTGGAGTGGTTGGTGTTAGGAAGGGCATCCAAGCATAGAAACGATACCAAATCAGACTGGAGCCTGGTACAGCCCCTCACCTTACCATCTCTGGTCAAAGCAACCAACCCTTGCCACCTTGGACAACAGATGTTAAGTGATAATGATGATGATGTTAATATAGAAAATAATAAGAGAACCTATGATAATATTTAAGTGAGAAATAACTGAATATATTTATATTCAGTATTTCACTTTCAGATCAAGTGACTTCATATCTCTCTTACAGACATCTTTGAAATGAAGATGAGCTTGTCCCTGTGCTGTTGTGCCGGAAGCCAATTACCCATGCAGCAAGTCTTTTGGGATCATTCCGTCTGGCATGCAATGAAAATGACCGAGCCAGAGCAAATGATGCTGCTGCAGCAAGATGTATATGCTGGGTATCTTCACTGTGACTACCACTCCCATGTGGGTCTGTACAGCCAACACAGATGCTGCACCACCATGCCTACTATTACTACTACTACTACTACTACTACTACTATTTCAATTTGAATAATTCCTAGTCATGTAACTTTCATAGTTTTTATATCAACCCAGAACAGAAACAAGGAATAATACATATACAAAGCAAGGAATTCCTAGTCCAAACATTTGTTTCCTTCAATTTTCTCTCCCTTTTTTAAAAATTGGGATCATCACCCCAAATTGCCATTGTTTTGGTGTCCTTTCAGAAGTCCATGCCACCTGTTATACACAAATCAACCTGAGAATACCTTCTCTTTTTAATTTTCTTAACATCTCAGGTGAAATTTCACCCATTTCTTCTGTCTTGCAACGTTTGAGTGCTTTAATCACTTCTATGACTTCAGACTCTGTGAGGTTAGTTCTTGGCCCTACATGCACCTCAAGTCAATCACAATATTTTATCCTGATCAGATAAAGGTATGTCCAAGACCTTTGGCCTTATGTTGTGTTTGAGCAATCCGAGAAAAATCACAGTCGTGGCAAACACCGGTATCATGCAAATTGGCACATAAATGCACTCCAGTGTTGCATAAATGGCAGCCGTTCTGGTGGCTTGCAAAAGCACCTATTACACTCTTGTAAATACCTGAAATGGGTTATTGCAGATGTGATTATGAATTTTTCAGATTATTAACTTCATCTTTTGAGATGAAAATGTTTTTTTATACTTCTCCATCTGCATTGTTTCATTTGGAACATTAAAACTGCATTTATAACATGCCGTGCATTTATGGAGGGCCTTGTACATGAAACACTGTGAGGTTCTAAAGGTTGGGATGGAAGAATATTGAAAAGCCTTAATGATAGAATAAACATTTTAATACATATGGAGTGAGAAATGAATTAATATAATGCTATGGAATGAAGATTTCGTAATTCCAAAGTGGGAAACTCATGAGAATCAAAGTATCAGGACATATACGTCTTACCAATAATGCAATTAGTAAGGCAAGTAGTGACATCAGTTCAATATTTCTGTGTTTGCTATGGTGGTGAGCTGGTAGAATCGTTACTATGCCAGGCAAAGTGCTTAGCGGCATTTTGTCCATCTTCACATTCTGAGTTCATATCTCACCAAGGTCACCTTTGCCTTCCTTCGTTTCAGGTTTGATAAAATAAGTACTAGTTGTCATTGCCGGCCTTGTGCCAAAATTTGAAACCAATATTTGTAAATATTTGCTAAAATATTAATGGTATGGAACCATGCATTAAGCCAGGAATAAAACATGTAATATGGTTCAGAAATTGAAGTAATTGAAATGAAGTCCATATGTAGGTTCCAATATTAAAAGAGAATTCATGTCTGAAGATGAAGTTGTACATAAAGTTATAATTTTATGATGTTTTTCTTTGTCTAGAGATATAAAAATGATGATCATGATCATGATGTTAATGATGGTAGTCATGATGAAGTGTATTCCTTTATTTCTTTTACAGAAATCTAGCAGAAAAATATTGTGGAGATAGCAATGTAAGTTCTTAATATTTATTTATTTTGTACAAGGCAGCATATTGAGTTTGTGTAGCTCTGTGAGTTGAAACAGACAAGCACCTTAACCACAGGCTTGGTATCTCTCATCTGTTTTATCTCAAGCCAGAGCCCTTAACAGTCATGTTAAGATTTATCATTGTTTTGTTTTTGAAGGTGAATTACTAGGGTCCTCTTTTTTTTAAAAAAATTGGTGGGGTGGGGTGTAGCAGCAGCAGTGGCACTCGCACCACCAGTAGCTTCAGCAGCAGCATTGATTGTTATTTTTTTGGCTGTTGTTTTTACTATTACACTTATTTTTGTTTAGCTCCAATTGTCTTTCCATGGGAGTCTAAAGACCAAACAAACATGTTAAATCCTTACAATGAAAAAATATCTATGTGAATGAATTCTGCTAGATCTATGAAAGCTATAAAATGTGGATGGTAAAACTATGATGATGGTGATTTCCTTTCCAATCTACAGCTCATTATTTTCATTCATATGGACACAAGATGGACTTAAGATGGATAGCTGTTTGGTTTTCATCAAACTCCTCTTTGCTTTATCAGGAAACTGGCTACAGGCTTTACATGCCACCCAGTTTAACACCCCCATCTGCTTCTTGGGTGCCTTTAGCATGAATTCTCTCACCTTCATGCATTTGGACCAAATCAACAGTTTCCTCTCCATCCATTTGTTTATTCCTTCAGATGTTGAGGTCAAACAACAAACAGCTCTACCAAATGAAAAAGGAAACTAACCCACCCCTTTTGCAAAACTTATGTACATTTTAAAGATGATAGTCGATGAAGCAATCACACAACAGCATAACACCTTTCTTGAATTTATGAGTTCAAAATCATGCTTAGGTCAACATAGCTTTTTCATCTTTTCATGTCTCAGAAGACAACATATAATAAATAACTAATAGACTTACCACACAGCCACATCTTTTAGTTTTTTGCAAGATTTAAGGGAGATATTTGCTGCTATCTTTTAGTAACAGCATAGAATCTTTTTTTAAGAAAGGAATATCAAAATCAGTTGACAGTGCAAGATGAAATGCCTTGTAGTATTATGTCACATCCCTTTAGTGTATCACTTCTCAATTTAGGTAATATCCCCCATCAGTCAATGATTTCAGCTCTTTACTGGAGGTTAACATTTATAGACAAAAGGATTTGCTTTTTTTAAAGTGTTTCTGTGAATAAGGTAATGTTTTGTTTCATTGAAGAGTCGAAACCAGTCCAAAATAGAATTATTAATGTCAAATCATTGTTTTTAGTTACTACAAATGCTTTTTTTGTTACCTTTTCTAGGAATATGAAGATTTTAGAAGGGTAGTCAGTGAAGGTTTTGGACTTGTCGAAGCCAAGTAAGTGATTATATTACATTCTGCTTAATTTTGATTTTGACTTTGAATCATGAGAAGACTGTGATGTAGTCCTGGTTATGCAACTTTTAATACACTATTTTTGTTTGTATGTATTTAACTGCAAGACAAAAGGCTCAAACCTATTCCATACACTCACAGAACAGAGACAGGGAAAAAACAGAATAAGGGGGTAATTTTCAGTTCAAGATCATTTCTTTCCCCAGTTCACATTGAAATGAATTGAACAATAAATATTTTAAACTCTGATTAAAATTAAAATTCCCCTTTCCTGGTGCCATGTAAGATGTATCTCTGCTGGTGCCACTTCAAAAGCACCCAGTGCACTCTGTAAAGTGGTTGGAAGTGCATTCAGCTGTAGAAACCTTGCCAAAGCAGGGGACTGGAGCTTGTTGCAGCTCCCCACCTTGCCAGTTCTGGGCAAACAATCCAACCTATGTCTCATTTTTATGAAGCTGAAATAGAAAACAAATCTGAAATTTTAATACAAATAACAAATAATGTATAAGAAATTATGTCTTTAAAATCTTCTGTGCTACAAAGTCATTTAAAGATGTATACCATTACATATAATAGTCCTGTTTAAATCTGCAAGATCTGTCTGTTAACATGATTGTCATCCCAACCTGGTCTGTCTTCATTTTGCCCTGATTCAATTATAAAAAATAAAACATTTTTTATCTATAAGTAAAAACTTTTAAAAATTTTTTTAAAGTGTTTGTGTTATGGTAATCAACATCATTATCATCTCATCATCGTCATCATTATGTATCACCATCATCATTTAATGGCATGGATTAGAGAGAGTTTGACAGGAATTGGCAAGCTGGAGGGCCACAGCAGGTTCCATTTGTATGTTTTGGCATGGTCTCTGCTGCTGGAAGCCCTTCCTAACACCAACTACTTTACAGAGTGTACTCAGCGTATTTTATATGGCAGTAGCATGGGAACTTCCTACATGGCATTGCCACATGTGATCTCATGTGGCAACAGGACCAGTGGAGTTGCCAAGTGACTTGCAAGATGAAGGGCTCTTAGTTGAGTGAAGGAGCGGAATCGAGGGATATGGCTGTGAGCCTGGCAAGAGTTTAGTGTATGACGGAGAGACAGAGATAGTTGTCTTACTATAGAGGAGGTAGTTGGCTACATCAGTCAGCCAGGCAAGGAGGAGCAAGGTGGGACAGAATTAAGGAAAAATAAAATTATTAACTAACAAGAATGAATAATCTCAGTCATCACCAACAGACTTAAAGGCTCTCTTATTGAGTTTTGTGTAACTACAAGAATTGCGTCAATTCTGAAATCTGCTGTATTGGGAAGAGCAAGGATTGTAAGAAAGGCCCATAAAAACTCATTCAAATACATTTAGGTAAAAACTGCAAAAACCTTCAGCATTCTCTAAAGATTAATAATGGATGAAGCTCCTAAAAAGACTTATAATTAAAATACATTCCAATTTGATACACTACAGGCATCCACAAATATGATACCTGGTGATAATCAGAAATTGAATCTGTTCAAATGTATTGTAGATTTAGATTGAAATAATAAAATTTACAAACATAAACATGTAATGGTTCTTTTAGTGAGCTGGTGTAGAAATAATGATGATGATTGTGATGATGTGATGAAAATATGTTTGTTTCTTTTGCAGAAAACTAGCAGAGAAATACTTCAAAGGCTGTGAGGTTAGTTGATATGATTTTTTCAGAGTGCATTATATGGGCAGAGTGATTAGAGCATTGGGTGGAAGGCTTTGTGGTATTTGTCTTGGTTGTCTACATTCAGACTTCAAATATCAATGAATACCTACCACGAAGGAATGATCAAGCTCAGTAACAATCTATTAAGCAAAAACTACCCCAAAAGCATACTCTCCATTCCAATTATGAAGAAAAGAGAGGATGAAACCGATAAACTATCCAGTCTGTCTACCCTATGTGAAAGGCCTCTCCAAAAAGTGACAAAAGATATGCGGCCCATATGACATCAGGACAGTATTCAAAAGTAATTCAACACTTCGCAAATAGAAGAGAATATGACCAAGAACTGCATGTACTCCATCACATGCAACTGTGGTAGGTTTACAAAGGCAAAACATGCTGCCATCTCAAAATAAGGGTAGGGGAACATCACAAAGCTGTGACACAGGGAGATATAGATAAATTGGGTATAGCTGATCATGTATGGGAAAATGGAGACCACCTCCCCCTGTGGGATGAAGTTAAAATAATAGAGCGAGAAAATAAGAAAATAAGAAAACTTAAAGAAGCAGCACATATGCTAGGACACAACAGCCTTCTAAGCAGACTGAGTGCAGATATGAACAGCAAATGGAACCAGTATTAAGGAAGGATAGGAGAATATTAGATTTATAAGCCCTAAAAAATTCACTGTATAATTGCCCCCCTGGCATGTGGCATAGTGGTTAAGAGTGCAGGCTACTAACCCCAAGATTTCGAGTTCGATTCCAGACACTGATCTGAATAATAATAATGATAATAATATCGAAAAAGACCTTAGGAATGAGAACCTAGGTTCAAAATTCCCCAAGGCATCTGATGAAGACTGGGGGTATATCAGCCGAAATGTTAACAACAAACAAGATAAAGACAAATATTCGTCAATTGTAAATAATGTACATAATTCCTCATCTCCTAAATATAGAACTGTAAAAATAACTGATTTGTTAATAAATCTAGTATTGCATAATTATAAACTGCCAAAGTAGATACACCTGTAGAAATGCAACAGTTGTGGGAATAAAATAGTGGATTATATGCTTGTAGGTCATAGAATTAAATCCACTGCGGGTGGTTATTTTTTTTTTTTATTTATTCAGCATTTGCCCTTCCTCTAACTCAATTCATGTCAGTGTTGGGATTAAGTTAGCTGATAATCTCTTAATGCTGTCTGAGATTGGGCAGCAATCTAACTACAGGTGACACTTGCAGTAGTCCTGTGGTGAATATAGTGGTAGTGGCAGTACCTGTAGTGGTAGTAATGGTGGTGGTGGTGGGGTGGAGTGATAGTAGTAGAAGCAGCAGCAGCAGCAGTAGTAGTTGTAGTAGTAGTAGTAGTAGTAGTAGTAGTAGTATTTAATCTAACCTTCATTAGCTCTCATGTGGAGATAAAGATGACCAGTAGTTTGGGTTTCATTTTTTTACCTTCAGTTATTCAGGTTGAACATCATACACTGAAATTCTTACAAGTCTGGGGCAGTGCTACCAAAATTTCATGGAAACTAACTTGCCTCATCAGAGAAACTTATAAAAATTCATAAAACTATTGAATTTCTTTTGGATCATTGTCTGAAATTGAGTAACTTAATACAAGGTGATGCCATTTCAAAGATAATAGTTGATGACAATTTAGTTGCTATAATTAAGCAAATGAAATGATTATATGCAACCTTCTGTGAGGGCCTTTTTCTATTAAGAAATAGAAATTATATTTATTCTCTTCTCCAAACTTATTTTGCTTCTCTACTTTGTTTTGGAATTCTAAACCTCTTTCGAATATTGGTAATTTGGTACAGCATTAAGAGGAAGAGACTTGATGGTATACAAGATTTTGATATACTAGTTTAATGTTTGCAATTTCTGAATTGAAATGCAAGTGAGTTCAGTGTAGCATCCCATTTATTCAAGCTTGTTAAAGCAACAAAAAGTTGTTGAATTTGTGGAGGTAGAAGTACCCACTGCAGCTTTGATATTGAAACTAATGAAAGAGAAAGTCTTTGTTTCTTCTATTGGATTCGTATTTAATTTTATTATTTTTGATATTGTTGTTTAACCATTTAAGCATTCAGATTTCTCAGTCAAATGTAATGCTTATTTATTCATATTGTTTTGAATTCATTATGCAGTATCTTGTAGCTCTAAGGCTTTAATGGTGTGATAATTTATTTTTAGAATGACATTGTAAGGTAGGTGTGAGAAGTCAGATGTATTTGATGTGAATATACAACAGGTAGAATACTCAGGCTTGATAAGGGCACATTCCAGGTCAGTTCTGAATGACTAATGTTGTTGAAAGTCATACCAGTTAGTCTTCTTTCCTTACAGGAATAGTATTTCTAGATACTGCAAGATGTTTTGAATATTTTACCACTTCTTATAATGAAGTGGAGGATTATTGCTTGATTTTGAATTTGTCAATTTTGTCTTTCACCTTTCTAGGCTTGAGAAAATAAATATTAGTCAAGTATTTAGAAAAATAACCCACAGAAATAAGGCCATAGCTATTTCACACAAAATAATATGACCTGGTAGAATGAAACTATACTTTCACTAAGTGCTTTATGTGTCTATGCAGTGACAATTCAATACAAACAACTCCTCAACCATCCTACCTTTCACCCAACAGTGAGGACATGATAGCTGGATTGAGAGAGGGCTCCAGCATCACTCAGCTGTTGCATATTGTCAGCTAAGTAGATTAGAGGGAAATTTACTGAACTGTTTTACTCAGGGGCATAATGTACCTTTTGGTCCAGGAAGCAAAACCATTACTTTATAATTTTGAAGTTACAACCTTAACTAGTAAACCACATTCCTTTATTAGCAAATAACTAGACTCCTATAAAATGTGTGATCTTGTGCATTGTTTAATTTTCCTACAGTACAAAGTTTAATTTTCTACAGTGGAGAAGGCTAGCAACTAGATTTGGTTAAAAAGAGACGATGAGCGATGGCTAGAAGGATATTGAGTTTAACTTCATAACCAGCTGATCTAGCAAGCGGGGCCTCATATCAGTGAGGGGGGGCCGGTGCACATTGATGCCGTCGAAAGGTAGGCCCCGAAACGGCGCGCATTCTCTCCTGATGACCCCATACACTTGCTGGCTTCTGGTATATGGAGCTTTTGACTGATAGCACTTGCATGTGCAAGTTGTTTGTAAGACATCTACATGCTCTGGAATTATTCCAATGTTCCTGTCTGTTTTTGAATCAGACATCTGAAATTTGATGTTGCTGTGGATGTAGAGAAGCAAAACAACTAATTGCTTCAGGAAGGGAGGCAATATCCAGTTGGATTGAAGAGTCAATTACATGGTAAAATAGAACTTTAAATGTTAAATCATTTATTTTATTATAAAGTCTAAACATATGCTTTTATTTTTAATATTTATAGGGTTACGAAAATCTCTTGAAAGTCCTGGACAGGGGAGATATTGACAAAGGAGTTGTTGAGTAAATATTTTTACTTTATTGAGATGAGGAGATTGTGATGTATAAATGTGATCATAATATAATGATATATATATATATATTGGCAGGGATACCCGGCGTTGCCCGTGTTACATGCAATTTAAGAATTAGTGTTTTCTGTTATATTTCCTGTAATGAACTGGAATATCTACGTTTCGAATTTCATCAGAATTGCAGATGAGGGTTCTTTCCCTCAGTGCACACCCTAAAAAAATTGTAATCGTGCCACCTGTATCCCATATTACTGATTTTTATGCGCATATTCCAAAATTCCATTCTTGTAGAACCTGTTAAAAGGATTTTGCTCCTGAAAATTGGAGGTCATGGAGCTCTAAAATGTGAGAGTTAAGGCTCCTTTTGGAGGTGGGTGTCTTAATGTCAACCAGAGAAGTTGAATTGTTGAGAATCTTTTTAACTTGGGTCTTATATCTATTGTTTGAATTTCTTTGAAATAGGAAATATATGTTCACTGGGTTTGTAAAAGAGTGCAAAACTACAGGAAAGCAAAAGATGAATGATCACAATAAGCAGTCAGCTACCCTACCCTAGTCATTACCACTCTCAATGTAGGATTCCTTACCATCCAGATGACAGGCACAACCATAAGATGCAATATGAATCTATAGCAATTGGAAGGGTGTGACCCTACTGAAATAAATATTAACAATATTGATGTGAGGGCTAAGGAGAAATGAAAGTGTCACCTCTGGAGTTTGCCTATGACCACTATACTGATACGTAAGTGGACAGAATAAATTTACAATCTATAAATGTCTTTGAATAACCATTCACTCATCTGGGAAGGCCTTGAAATCAATGTTACCATCTGGGGACTATGTGTGACCCAGTGATAATAAAAAGACTGAAAGGAAGTCTGCAACCAAATAACTTTACTCAACACTTTGCAACTGAACCAGTGGAGGCAAAGATGCCTCTCATTTACTTTACAATTTATGCACCACATTGCAGAAATCGCAGTGTAAGTATATCTGAAAGCAAACTCTTACACTGTTGTACTATTGAATTACAAATAATGCTCAACTTTTATGCTCGGGTGACACTACAGCTTCCAAGAGTACAACTGTATTCGTCTTTGCTTAGATAAAATGACTAAATTGTGGGTGTTAAGTCCCCATGAAGGGGTCTTTCTAACTTGTAAGAAGATGAAATTTTATAAATATTACTTCATTTGTGTGTAAATATCTATGGTTAAAATTTCATCAACAGTAAAAGTATATGAATTGTCATGGGGGTTATGGCCCTTATGCATAGAATATAATTTCCAAATTTCGTAAAGATCCATTCAGTACTTTTGACCTAGTTTTGGATCATAAAAGAAATGACTAAAATTTAGAGTGTCTTAGAATCCTCATGCGAAGTTGAACCTTTCAGAATACTTCTTGATGTGTGTCAATTACCCATGGTTGAAATTTCATCAACATCGAAAATTTATGAATTTTCATGGGGGTTCTGCCCCCTTTAAGCCATCAGAAATCCAAACCAAACATATTACATTGTACCCGCCCTTATGCATTGAATCTAAGTTTCAAATATCATAAGAATCCATTCAGTAATTTTCGTCCATGAAATTGTATGAAACACAGCATTACCCTTCTCCCTAGGCTTCGATTTTGTGTTCAAAATTTCATTATGATCGGTGCAGCAGTTCTCGGTTGTATAAGTAACACACAAACACACATAAAGACATTGACTTTGATATAATAGATCTGAATATGCACATATACATACATGTGTGTGTGTATTATATCTATCTATCTATCGATATATACAAACACACACACAAAGATAAATTGATAGATACAACTGAGTGGGCAAACAAAAATATGAGACAGCCTAGTGCTTTTTTATGTTGATTAGCCTGGTACTTATTCTATTAGTTTCTTGTTGTGAAACCAGTAAATTATGGGGATGTAAATAAACGAACAGCAGTTGTGAAGCAGTGATGAGGGAGAAACACAGAGACACACACATAGACATACATATATACATATATATACGATTGACTTCTTTCAGTTTCTGCCTACAAAATCCACTGACAAGGCTTTGGTTGGTCTGAGGCTACAGCAGAAGACACATGCCAAGTCACCATACAGTGTGACTGAACCCAGGACCATGTGTTTTGGAACGAAGTTTGTTACCACACAGCCACACCTGCACCTATATATATTTGAATGTGTGTGTGTGTACGTATGCATGTATATATGTGTACATATTACATGTACATCTATATATATATATATATATATATATATATATACATCTACACATATACATACAAGTGCAGTGAAGAATTCCGGGTAGAGGTAGGGGTCCACCAAGGTTCAGTCCTCAGCCCCCTCCTATTTATCATAGTCGTTCAGGCAATAACGGAGTAATTCAAGACAGGATGCCTCTGGGAGCTACTCTAAGCTGACGACCATGCAGTAATTGCTGAGTCACTATCAGAACTAGAGGAGAAGTTTCAAGTGTGGAAACAAGGATTAAAATCGAAGGGCCTTAGAGTCAACCTAACTAAAACCAAAGTCCCAATAAGTAGGAAGGCAGGCAAACTACAAATCCCTTCAGGTAGATGGCTCTGCTCAATCTGTAGAAAAGGCGTAGGTAGAAACTCTATAACTTCCATGCTTTCTGAGATTCGCCAACACTACACCTGATTTCCTCCCCTCCGTACACACACAAGCATGTATCTAACTCATACACTGTTCACTTCCCAGACATTTGTACATTACTGCATACACTTTATATGCACTTTCTGACAAGTTGTGGTGCACCTGAGCACTGTATACAATAATTTCATCGTTATTATTATTATGTACCAAGTGTAAGCTATGGACACATAAGAGGTGCAGTAATATCAAAGGGAGGCTTACTGGGAAGATAGTTTTTATATGTGGCAGATGCTCAGGAGCAATAAACACTGAAAATGGGCAGAGAACAACTGCCGCCATATTCCAGGGAGGAAAACTAGAAATAGTTGATAGCTTCCATTACCCAGGTGACCAAGTTAGTAGCGGGGGAGGGTGCACTGAAAGTGTAGCTGTTGGAATAAGAATAGCCTGGGCAAAGTTCAAAGAGTTCTTACCTCTGCTGGTGACAAAGGGCCTCTCACTCAGAGTAAAAGGTAGACTGTATGATGCATGAGTACGAACAGCCATGCTTCGTGGCAGTTAAAAATAGGCTGTGACTACTGAGGACATGCTTAAGCTCACAAGGAATGAAGCTAGTATGCTCCAATGGATGTGTAATGTCAGTGTGCATACTCGACAGAGTGTAAGTACCTTGAGAGAAAAGTTGACCTAAGAAGCATCAGTTGTGGTGTGCAAGAGAGATGACTGCACTGGTATGGTCATGTGGCGAGAATGGATGTGGATAGCTGTGTGAGAAAGTGCCACACCCTAGCAGTTGAGGGAACCTGTGGAAGAGGTAGACCCAGGAAGACCTTGGGCAAGGTGGTGAAGCATGACCTTCGAACATTGGGCCTCACCGAGGCAATGACTAGTGACCAGGACCTTTGGAAATATGCTGTGCTTGAGAAGACACAGCAAGCTCAAGTGAGACCATAACCTTGTGGCCTATGCCAGGGGTGTAACCAGCCCACTTATGCATACCTTTCCTTCATTGGACACTAGACTCTGCTTGTGAAGACCTGTTGAGGCAAGTGAAATCGAAATCAAATTCGATGACTAGCATCTGTGCTAGTGGAGCACCAAGAGTACCATACGAGCATGATCGTTGCCAGAGCAACAAGCTGGCCTCTGTGCTGATGACACATAAAAAGCACCATTCGAGCGTGATTGTTACCTGCATCGCCTTACTGGCACTTGTGCTGGTGGCCTGTGGAAAAACATTCTAGTGAGGTCATTGCCAGTGCCGCTTGACTGGCACCTGTGCAGGTGGCACATAAAAAGCACCATTTGAGCATGGCCATTGCCAGTACCACCTGACTGGCCCTCGTGCTGGTGGCACCTAAAAGCACCCCCTACTCTCTCGGAGTGGTTGGCATCAGGAAGGGCATCCATCTGTAGAAACTCTGCCAGATCAGATTGGAGTTTGGTGCAGCCATCTGGTTCACCAGACCTCAGTCGAATCATCCTACCCATGCTAGCATGGAAAGCGGACGTTAAACAATGATGATGAGGAGGATACATGTATACATATACAGCTATACACATACATGTATACATATACATCTATATATATATATACAAGTATATATATATACATCCATATATATACATGTATATATATCATCATCATCATCATCATCATCATCGTTTAACGTCCGTTCTCCATGCTAGCATGGGTTGGACGGTTCGACCGGGGATCTGGGAAGCCAGAAGGCTGCACCAGGCTCCAGTCTTATCTGGCAATGTTTCTACAGCTGGATGCCCTTCCTAACGCCAACCACTCCGTGAGTGTAGTGGGTGCTTTTTACGTGCCACCTGCACAGGTGCCAGGCGAGGCTGGCAACGGCCACGGTCGGATTGGTGTATTTTATGTGCCACCGGCACGGAAGCCAGTCGAGGCGGTGCTGGCATCGACCACGAGTTGGATAGTGCTTTTTACGTACCACCAGACCAGGGATCCTGGCTGGTTCAATTCGATATCGATTTCGCTTGCCCCAACATGTATTCGCAAGCAAAGGGGGTTGGCATGGGTGCCTGTCGTACGGTCGGATTGGTGTATTTTACGTGCCACCGGCACGGAAGCCAGTGGAGGCAGCAGCGCTGGCATCAGCCACGAGTCGGATAGTGCTTTTTACGTACCACCAGACCAGGGATCCTGGCTGGTTCAATTCGATTTCGATTTCGCTTTCGCTTGCCCCAACATGTCTTCGCAAGCAAAGGGGGTTGGCATGGGTGCCTGTCGTCGGATGAGGTTCTATATCGACTTCGCTTGCCTCAACAGGTCTTTGTGTCCAAGGGAGGAAAGGCATTCATAAGTGGGCTGGGCTCACTTGTCCTGCTTGGTCTTCTCACGTACAGCATATTTCCAAAGGTCTCGGTCGCTGGTCATTTCCTCAGTGAGGCCTAAAGTTCGAAGGTTGTGCTTCACCACCTCGTCCCAGGTTTTCCTGGGTCTACCTCTTCCACGGGTTCCCTCAACTGCTAGGGATTGGCACTTTCTCACACACCTATCTTCATCCATTCTCGCCACATGACCATACCAGCGCAATCGTCTCTCTTGCACACCACAACTGATGCTTCTAAGGTACAACATTTCTCTCAAGGTACTAACGCTCTGTCGAGTATGTACACTGACATTACACATCCATCGGAGCATACTGGCTTCATTCCTCACGAGCTTACGCATGTCCTCAGCAGTCACGGCCCATGTTTCACTGCCATGTAGCATGGCTGTTCGTACACATGCATCATACAGTCTGCCTTTTACTCTGAGCGAGAGGCCTTTAGTCACCAGCAGAGGTAAGAGCTCCCTAAACTTTGCCCAGACTATTCTTATTCTAGCAGTTACACTTTCAGCGCACCCACCCCCACTACTGACTTGGTCACCTAGATAACGGAAGCTATCAACTACTTCTAGTTTTTCCCCCTGGAAAGTGACGGAAATTGTTTTCTGCAGATTTTCGGAGGTTAATGCTCCCGAGCATCTGCCACATACAAAAACTATCTTCCCAGTTAGCCTACCTTTGACATTGCTGCACCTCTTATGTGTCCATAGCTTACACTGGGTACATCTTATAGAGTTTCTACCTACACCTTTTCTACAGATCGAGCAGGGCCATCTTCCTGATGACATTTGTGGATTGTCTACCTTCCTACTTATTAGTACTTTGGTTTTAGCTAGGTTGACTCTAAGACCCCTCGATTCTAAACCCTCCTTCCACACCTGGAACTTCTCCTCCAGTTCTGATAGTGACTCAGCAATTAGAGCAAGGTCGTCAGCGTAGAGGAGCTCCCAGGGGCAACCTGTCTTGAATTCCTCCGTAATTGCCTGGAGGACTATGATAAATAGGAGGGGGCTGAGTACTGAACCCTGGTGGACCCCAACCTCTACTTTGAATTATTCTGTGTACATGTTGCCAACCCTAACCTTACTTACGGCATCTCTGTACATGGCTTGCACAGCCCTCACCAGCCATTCATCTATCCCTAGTTTCCTCATTGACCACCAGATAAGGGATCGGGGGACCCTATCAAAAGCTTTCTCCATGTCAACGAAAGCCAGGTACAGGGGCTTATCTTTGGCTAGGTATTTCTCCTGCAGCTGCCTTACCAGGAATATAGCATCAGTGGTACTTTTCCCTGGCACGAACCCAAACTGCATCTCATCTAAACTAACTCTCTCTCTAATTAGTTGGGCGATGACCCTCTCCGTAACCTTCATTACCTGATCCAACAGCTTGATACCTCTGTAATTATTTGTATCTAGGGCATCACCTTTACCTTTGTAGCAGTTGACTAGAATGCTGCTACACCAGTCATTGGGTATGACTCCTTCGTGTATCACCTGGTTGACTATACGGGTGACTAGGTTATAGCCGACACTGCCAGATATTTTGAGCATCTCTGCAGTAATTCCTGATGGGCCTGGGGCTTTCCCTGTCTTCATGCTTCTAATTGCTTTAACTACCAAAGAGTTTTCAACTCGGATGTCTGGTCCCTCTGTTGGGTTGACATTCGGCGGACTCTCCTTATCCCATTCATTTTCTTTATTCAGCAACCTTTCATAGTGGCATCTCCAAACCTCTCTCTTTACATCCTCATTTAGCGCAAGTGAACCATCATCCATGCGAACACACTTCTCTCCTACCACATCACGATTCTCTCTCACACACTGTCTTGCAACACGAAATACCTCAAGTCTTTCATCCTCACGGCTCAGATATGTATATATATATATATATATATATATATATATATATAGGTGTATATATATACATGTATATATATATATACAATTTAATATCAATTTAAAACCAGTAGTGTAGCATATTCGAAAAAATTATATTACATACATATAAGAGGGATGACCTGTAAGTGGACATCCATTATGCTAGGAGAAGATTTGCTATGGTCTTACCATTCTTTGTTAGTGGTAAGACCATAGCGGATCTTCTTCTAGCATAATGGATGACCACTTACTGGTCATCTCACTTATAGTTTCAGTATTAAAGTGAAAGCATCTGACATTACAATAGAGAAATGTTATTGTTTCACTTTTGACACATAATACTGAAATAGTGGAGAAGATATGATATTGCTGTGGGCTCGCACTAGGCAAAAAGTTAAAACTTTTTTTGGCCTGTGACACTACATGGACCCTAAATAAGACATGTGTAAAATTTGAATGAAATTGTTTGTGTAGTTCTCACACTTTTGTCCTCTTTCAAAAGTGACTTGTCCGTGATGAAGACTAATCCTCCATTACTGTCCTGACCTCATTTACAGAATTCATATTTTCATTATCTAAATGATTTCGAAGACTGCAGAATAAATGATAATCAGATGTCTGACATATATGGTGGGTATGGCACTGAAGTTGTTGGTCTTGTGCCAAAATTTGAATCTTTTCTAAAAATAAGAATAGGACAGATGAAGTTCAGAGAGCTTTTACCACTATTCACAATAAAAGTACTCATTCTCAGAGTGAAAGGTAGGTTGTTGATGTATAGCCACCTGCTATACTTTATCTATCTTGTGACGTTTGAGTGCTTTAATCACCTCTATGACTTCAACCTCTCTGAGGTTAGTCTTTGGCCCTAGATGCACCTCATGTCAACCAGAAGATCTTATCTTGTCAGATTGAGAAGATCCTTAATGTATTCTCTTCCAACCCAAAGAATGCTCTTCTTTTTAGTGAGAAGAATTCCAGGTGAGTTCTTAATGGCAGCGGTGGAAGTGGGCTTCTTGTTACAAAGAGAGAAGATATTCTGCCACAATATTTTATTCGTCAATCTAAAATCAGAGTTCAGGTTAATCCCAGAGTCCTCCTATGACTTAGCCTTTGGGGTTTTTAATGTCTCTGCTGCACTTTTCATGCCAGTGTATGAAAGGGTCTCTTATTTTGTCCTAATTTTTGTCTTAAAGCATTTAGTCTCTGTCTTACATGCACAGTAATATTACCCACCCTGCAGAACATGCTGGCTGCATTTCTTTCAAGCTTTCTCAGGTCTTCTATATTCATAACCTCTGTCCCACTGCCATGTAGCATAGCTGTACTTCCATAGTTATCATACAATCTGCCATTCACAGTGATGGGGAGGCCTTTGTTTCCAACAAAGGTTGTAGCTCTCTGAACTTTATTTAGCCTATTCTAATTCTTGCAGCTACACTTTCAGAACTTATTCCTCCACTGCTAACATGGTCACCTTGGTAACAGAAACTGTTTACTAGTTCTAAGGATTCCCACCAAGCATTTGAAGAAGTCTATTCCTTGTATATTCTCAATGTTTATTGTTCCTGCACATCTGACACATGCAAAGACTAATATCTCTGTTAACCTTCCCATACTACTACTGTACCTCTTAGAAACCTATAGGGCCATCTCCTTAAAGGGATTTGTGGTTTCCCTGTTATCCCTCAACCCTATGTTGAGCCATCTTTCCCATTTTCTGGTGAGAATGTAGTCAATCTGATTTATGACACTACAAGATTTGTAAGTGAACAGGTGACTAGCTGGTTTGCTGAAGTTAATATTGCAGATCATACGATCATTTGCATTGCGTAACACCACAGTCTAGTTCCATCCTCATTGAAAAATCCATTCAATTGCTTCTATGTACCACATGGAAGCCACACAGATGCTGCACATCTCCATTGAAATCACTCGTCTTTCCCAACTACATGGTTCTAGGTTCAGTCATACTGCATGGCACCTTAGGCAAATGTCTTCTGCTATAGCCTCAAGGCTACTGAAGTCTTGTGAGTGGATTTAGTTGACATAACTGAAAGAAGCCTGTTGTGTGTGTGTGTGTGTGTGTGTGTGTGTGTGTGTGTGTGTCTATGGGCATGTGTGTCTTTGTGTTTCTCCCACACCACCACTTGACAACCAGTGTTGTGCTTGCATCACCATGACTCAGAGGTTCTGCAAAAGGGACCAACAGAACAAATACCAGGTTTAAATAATATGTGAAGTGGTTGATTCCTGTAACTAAAATTCTTGAAGGCAGTGCCCTAACATGGTTGCAGTCTAATAACCGAACAAATATAAAAAAGATATAAATTATATCCTCTTTTACTGCATGGAGAACTATGTTGAACAAGAAGGGACTGAGGACTGATCATTATCTTTCAATTCTTATGAGTTGTATTTTGAAAATAATACACTCTACAAGGACATAAAAATATGCATCGGGAAATGTAAAGCTTCTTTATTCACATCATTTTGAATTGATTATGGTTTATCTTGTAGCTTTGAGAATTTTGTGAGATGATTGTTTATTTGTAGAATGAGATTGTAGGGTAGGTGTGAGAAGCCAGATCTGGCTGTTTTGAACGTAAAGCAGGTTTAACATTTGGACTGGATATCATTGCTTTAAATGCTAAACAGTTACATATCCACATTTGGTCTGTGGAAATGGTTTTCACCTCTCAATTGCTATACTTTATGTTCTGACAAAAAAAAAAAAAATTTAATCTCTTTTTTCTTTGCCGATCCAAAACTCATTGATGATGTAGCCAGATGCTATTGTCAGGATTATGGCTCAAGTGAATCCTTAAGGACTAGTCTTCAGAGACATGATCATCTTTAGGAATACGTTGTTATGATGTACAACAACAGCCAAAGTCAATAGACTCTACATGCTGCAAAGGTTATCTTTGGTGCTTAATTGATAATATTTTATGAGGAGACAAATTGTTATGCATATGAAAATGAGCAAGCAAATGCCCCAAGTGTTATTCAACACCTCAGACATGTTGAGGGTGTGATCCTCTTTTATGAATTCTATGTAGCTTTGGTTCATTAATCTGTATGGTGTCCATTTACACCACAAGGACCACTAGAATATAAACTCCAGTCTGGCCTCATTCTTCATTACTCTAACACTCTACAGAACTCAACAGGTCCACAGTAACATGTTTTCTATATTTCTTTGTTTCTTTGGCTGTTTGTTTTGTAAATGAGAAAGGCTGTATTTTTAATTTGAGAAAAATGTTTCTTAAATATGTAAATGTTTGAGATGAGTTATTGCAGATGTGATTATAAGTTTTTCAGATTAGGAACTTCATCTTTTGAGATGAAAATGTTTTTTATGGTTCTCCCTCTGCATTTTTTCATTTGGAACATTAAAACTGCATTTATAACATGCCATGTATTTATGGAGGGCCTTGTACATGAAACACTGCGAGGTTCTAAAGGTTGGGATGGAAGAATATTGGAAAGCCTTAATGACAGAATAAACATTTTAATACATATGGAGTGAGAAATGAATTAATATAATGCTATAGAATGAAGATTTTGTAATTCCAAAGTGGGAAACTCATGAAAATCAAAGAATCAGGACATATACATCTTACCAATAATGCAATTAGTAAGGCAAGTAGTGACATCAGTTCAATATTTCTGTGTTTGCTATGGTGATGAGCTGGTAGAATCGTTACTATGCCAGGCAAAGTGCTTAGCGGCATTTTGTCCATCTTCACATTCTGAGTTTTTATCTCACCAAGGTCACCTTTGGCCTTCATGTTTTCAGGGTCGATAAAATAAGTACCAGTTGACATTGCAGGCCTTGTGCCAAAATTTGAAACCAATATTTGTAAATATTTGCTAAAATATTAATGATCTGGTTCCATGCATTAAGCCAAGTATTAAACTTGTAATGGGGTTCAAAAATGAAAATAATTGAAATGAAGTCGAAATGTAGGTTCCAATATTAAGAGAGAATTCATGTCTCAAGATGAAGTTGTACAAAATATTATAATCTTATGATGTTTTTCTTTGTCTAGAGACATAAAAATGATGATGATCATGATGTTGATGATGATAGTCATTATGTGTGTTCCTTTCTTTCTTTTGCAGAAATCGAGTAAAAGAACATTTTGGAAGTAATGAGGTTAGTTCTCACTATTTATTTTATATGAGGCAGATATTGAGTTTGTGTAGGTTTTGGAAATAAGTTAGTAGATCCTCTGTTAATGTGAGTTGAAAGAGACAAGCATCCTAACCACAGACTTGTTATCTCTCATATGTTTTATCTCAAACCAGAACCCTTAAAAGTTGTTTTCACATTTTGTTTTGTTTTGCAAGGTGAATTGTTGAGGGTATTCTTATTTTAAAATAGTAGTGGTAGCAGTAGCAGCACCACCACCAGTATTGACTGTGATGTTTGTGGCTATTGTTGTTACTATTACAGTTATTGTGGTTTAGCTCCAATGATCTTTCCATAGAAGTCTACAGACCAAGGAGACACATTAAATCCTTACACTGTAAAAGATATCTATGTGAATGAATTCAGCCAAACCCATGAAAGCTATAAAATATGAATGTTAAAACTATATTTTCATTCCTATGGACATAAGATGACCAGCTGTTTTGTTTTGATCAAAGTCCTTTGTTTTATCAGAAAACTGGCTACAGGTCTTACATACCACTCACTTTAACACCCCCATCTGCTTCTTGGGTGACTTTCGTGTGAATTCTCTCACCTTCATGCATTTGGACGAAATCAACAATTTCCTCTCCATCCATTTGTTTTTTTCCTTCAGATGTTGAGGTCAAGCAACAAACATCCTTGCATTTTCAGATGTTGTGTCTCACAGAGGGAATGACTGGGTAGGGGACTCCTGGTGGTTTACCAAGCTAAGTAGAGGTGTTGTTGTTGTCCTTACATACAGGCATACTCACAGCATCCTTCTCTAGCTGAATGTTTGTAATCTTGGAGGTTCATGGGTGCTGGTACCACAAAAAAAAGTGCCTGTTCTAGTACCATGTTTATACTCACAAGTTGGTGTTGTGGAAAGGCATCCAGTACACTCTGTAAAGTGGTTGGCATTAGAAAGGGCATCCAGTTGTAGAAACCATGCAAAAGTAGGCATGGAGCCTGAGCAGCTCCTGCCAGACGGTCCAACCCGTGCCAGCTTGGAAAACAGATGAGCATGATGATAGTTGATGAAGATGTAGCTGAGCAGATTGGATGACAGCATAACACCATTGTTGACCATTACAATTCAAAATCATGCTGAGGTCAACATAGCTTTTCATGTTTTCATGTCTGATAATGCAATATATAACAATTTTGTTGACAGGCAGATGTAGAGTTTGTGGTTGGTAGGAGAAGTACCCTTTGCTCCTTTCAAATAGGGGCTTTTGGACTTACCCTGCAGCTGTGCAGTCATGCCTTTTTTATTACAAGATTTCAGGGAGATATTTGCTGCTATCTTTAGAATCTTCTTTTAAGAGAGAAATATCAAAATCAGTTTACAGTGCAAGATGAAATGCCTTTACTGCATCATTCCTCAGGTTAGGTAATATCCCCTATCAGTCAATAATTTCAGCTCTTTACTCAAAGTTAACATATTTAAAGAAAAGGATTAGCTTTTTTTTTAACTGTTTCTATGAGCCAGGTAATGTTTTGTTTCATTGAAGAGTTGAAACCAGTCCAAAATAGAATTATTAATGTCAAATCATTGCTTTTATTATAAAATTACAACAAATGCTTTTATTGTAACCTTTTTTAGAAGTATGAAGATTTTAAAAAGGAAATGGCAGTTTATCCAGAGAGTTTTGGAGTCGTACAAGCCAGGTAAGTGAATATATAACATTCTGCTTAAGTTTGATTTTGACTTTGAATTATGAGGAGACTGTGATGTATAAATATGATAACGATATAAGGAAATATAAATGTAGGAATTAATAAGAGAAGCCATGACATTGTTGATATGAGACAACATGAAATATCTCTGTACAGTATTTCAACTTCAGTAAGTCCTGGTTGCACAACTTTTAATACACTATTTTTGTTTGTATGTATTTAACTGCAAGACAAAAGGCTCAAACCTATTCCATACACACACAGAACAGAGACAGGGGAGAAACAGAATAAAGAGGGGATTTTCAGTTCCAGATCATTTCTTTCCTCAGTTCACATTGAAATGAATTGAACAATAAATATTTTAAACTCTGATTAAAATTAACATTCCCCTTTCCTGGTGCCATGTAAGATGTACCTCTGCTGGTGCCACTTCAAAAGCACCCAGTGCACTCTGTAAAGTGGTTGGAAGTGCATTCAGCTGTAGAAACCATGCCAAAGCAGGGGACTGGAGCTTGTTGCAGCTCACCACCTTGCCGGTTCTAGGCAAACAATCCAACCTATGCTGGCATGGAAAACAGATATTAAATGATGATTACGATGTTGATGATGATGACATCAAACTTTAGATAAAATAATCTCCCAATCTTGATTGCTTTTTGATGAAAGTGTCTCATTTTTATGAAGCTGAAATTGAAAACAAATCTGAAATTTTAATACAAATAATATATAATGTATAAGAAATTATGTCTTTAAAATCTTCTGCACTACAAAGTCATGTAAAGACATATACCATTACATATAATAATCCTGTTTAAATCTGCAAGATCTGTCAGTTAAAATGATTGTCCTCTCAACCAGGTCTGTCTTCATTTTGCCCTGATTCACTTATAAAAGTAAAACTAGAGATTAGACCTATTCAAATGAATTCTAGATTTAGATTGAAATAATAAAATGTACAAACATAAACAGTTCTGTAATGGTTCTTTTTGTGAGCTGATGTAGAAATAATGATGATGATTGTGATGATGTGATGAAAATTTGTTTCTTTTGCAGGCACCTGGCAAAAAAATACTTGGAAGGCCGTGAGGTTAGTTAATATGATTTATTTACTGTGCAGTATATTGGCAGAGAGACTCAAGCATCGGATAGAAGGCTTTGCAGTATTTGTCTTGGTTTTCTACATTCTGAGTTCAAATATCAGTGAAGTTAATTTTACCTTTCACTTTTTGAAATTGATAATAATAGTAGCAGTCCAGGATTGTTAAAACACCTGACTGGATACCTTGTGGTATCTCATCCTGCTCTTTCCCTTCTCACAGCCATGCTTGTGATGACACTGCTGTGAAGCTGTATTGGCCTTTGTCTTTTCCTTAGATAACATTGTGCTGTAGACAGAGGCTTCAATGTACAAGCAACAGCTGGTTTTCTACACAGTTTCCATCTACCAAATTTTATTCACAAGGAATTGGTCAAACAATTACTATGGTAGAAAACACTTTTCCAAGGTGCTGGGAATTGGGATTGAATCAGGACATTGGATCTACAATATTGATAATTAAGCATTGCATTTGACTGAATAATCTCCTAAAGGGTTAAAAATAAAGCTGCAAAAACCTTGAACATTCTGTTATCTATGAAGATTTTTCTAAAGACTTATAATTCATTTAAGAAATAAGGTAAACAATATCATTAGCCTACCTGTGACATCACAGTATGTAACAAGGTGCAGTTTCGTCTAAGTCACCTGTTCTTTCTGATAGGTTTCTAACTAGAGATGTCATGACTGAGATTTCTCTTGTTCTCTACCAAAATATTTAAAAGATTGGTTCTTGGGTGACCTTATTGGGAATTCCCTCACTTTCATGCATTTGGACCAAATCAGCATGTTCCCCTCCACCGATTATTTTTCACCTTTAGTTATTCGGGTTGAACATCAAACATCAGGTTGAAATTCATACAAATCTGAGGCAAGTCTACCAAAATATCATGGAAACTGTACTATGTTTATGGATAAACGAATACACTCAGTTATACGTCTTCTTTAGTTGGTTTATATGTCTTTTTAATTAGATACATCAAACTTCCAGTTTTTTATGGTAACAAGGCCACCTTCCCAGTCCTACCATTTCTATTGGCTTTCAAATGCACTTTATCACCTATCTTGATGTTTTTTTGGTAGCTTTTTCGTATTTCCTTTACATCTTTTTTTTCTCTGGTAAAATGGATTTTAGTCTTCTTGTGAACATCAATTCTGCTGGAGACTTCTTCGAATTTATACTAGGATTGGTGATCATTCTGTATATTAAGAAATTTCTCAGTGCTTCAGCGTTTCATACTTCATTCCTTATTTTTCTTATCACTCTTTGGAAAGTGTCCACTAATCTTTGTAATAGCCTGTTTGAGCTCAGGTGGTAGTGTGGAGTGAAAATATGCTTTATCATATGCCTTTTACATAAGTTCTTAAATTCTTACTCAGAGAACTGCATTCTGTTGTCTGAAACTAGGGTGTCAGGGACACCGTTTCATCAGACTATTCATATAAGAAATTTATAGTTGTCTTAGATGTTTGTCTATAACACCTACAAACGTCCAGCCACTTAGTACAGCTACCCACTATGATTAGGTAGTAATCACTGTTTACTGGTTTGGCATCGTCACTTTGTACCCTAGACCATGGGTCCTGCCTCTCTGGCCATGATTGACATTTTGTCAGCAGGACTTTGACTGTGAGCGTACAACCTTACCACATTCTCACCAAGCTTTCGATATCTCAGTGTATAGTCGGCCAATAGACATGACTCTTCATTTGGGCCTTCATCCGTGCCATTCCTGGATGTCCACTGTGAAATTGTTGCAATACACTTTTTTGTAATGCCTTTGGGCATACATCAAAATCTCATCGCAAATTGAAAGACTACTGGCATTCAGGTGTTCATTTTGTTTATTTTTTAAAGCTTCTTTTATTTTCGTAATATACTCATCAACTACTGCTTTCATTCTTATATCCTGTGCCATCACTTGTAGTTCTAGGATAACATTCATCATAATGCATTTAATTTCACTTTTCTGCCTGCAGTGTTGCTACATCAGTCTCTTCTAGTGGTTCCCTATTTTTTAGAATTCATTTGAAAAGGTAGTCCATACAACCGATTTTTGTGACGGCATGTATTGCATTTTCAAATTACAATTTAGTACAGTTACACAGCAACATTGCAAGTGGTTCACAGAATGAGTTGATTTATATTTCGGAAAATAAATATTAATCAAGTATTTAGAAAAATAATCCACAAAAATAACCCCATAGCTATTTCACACAAAATAATATAATCTGGTAACATGAAACCATACTTTCACTAAGTGCTTTATGTGTCTATGCAGTGACAATTCGATACAAATAACTCCTCAACCATCCTACCTTTCACCCAACAGTGAGGACATGATAGCTGGATTAAGAGAGGGCTCCAGCATCACTCAGCTGTTGCATATTGTCAGCTAAGTAGATTAGAGGGAAATTTACTGAACCGTTTTACTCAGGGGCATAATGTACCTCTTGGTCCAGGAAGCAAAGCCATTACTTTATAATTGTGAAGTTAAAACCCTAATTAGTAAACCACATTCCTTTATTATTCAAGCTCTGTGTTGCAAATAATTAGACCCCTACAAAATGTGTGATCTTTTGCAGTGTTTAGAAATTTTAATTTTCCTACAGTACAAAGTTGGTTGAAAGAATTTGTTCTGGAATTATTCCAATGTTCCTGAAATATCTGAAATTTGATGTTGCTGTGAATGTAGAGAAGCAAAACAATCAATTGCTTCAGGAAGTGAGGCAATATCCAGTTTGATTGAAGAGTCATTTACATGGTAAAATAGAACTACATATGTTAAATCATTAATTAAATGTCTAAACATATGCTTTCATTTTGAATATTTGCAGGGTTATGGAGATCTTAGCCAGGAACTGAGAATTGGAGTTATTAGCAGAGAAAGAACTATGTAAATATTTGTATTAAATTTTATTTAAATTGGATTTTTACTTTATTGAAATGAAGAGATTGTGTTGTGTAAATGTGATTGCAATATAATGATGTATATATATATATATATTTATTAATTTGAATAATTTGGGTAAACAAATTTGCAAATCAACCAGGTACAACACTTTAACATTACATGCGTCTACATATCATGCAGTGGGGACTTGATTATCATATATTTATATATATTTATCTAGAGATATACAAAATATATAATAGAAATTAATAATAATTCAGTTTTGGGGATTAATAGATATGTTGGTATTCTATTTCAGATTATGCAAAAAAATAACCTAATGGCTATCTCTGAAGATAAACTCATGGTATCCATTTGCACATCACAAAATATTACTTTAAAGGATATAACCAGTACACCAGCAGGGTATAAAATATACTTTCTTAGTTATCTCCTACTTAAGTTAAAATTAAAAATTATCAATTATGAAGGAACTACACATGTTTCAGTATTGGAAGATTATAATATATATGTATCATCATCATCATTATCATCGTTTAATGTCCGCTTTCCATGCTAGCATGGGTTGGATGTATGACTGAGGGCTGATGAACCAGATGGCTGCATCAGGCTTCAATCTTGATCTGGCAGAGTTTCTACAGCTGGATGCCCTTCCTAACGCCAACCTCTCTGAGAGTGTAGTGGGTGCTTTTATGTGCCACCGGAATGGGGCCAGTCAGGCGGCACTGGCAACGACCTCGCTCGAATCTTTTACACATGCCACCTGCACGGGTGCCAGTAGGCAATGCTGGTAACAATCCCGCTCAAATGGTGTTTTTTACATGCCACCGGCATGGAGGCCAGATAGCCACTCTGGCAACGATCACGCTCAGATGGTTCTCTTAATACCTTACTAGCATGGGGCTAGTATGTGTGTGTATATATATATATATATATATATATATATATAAAAGTAAGCAACAAAGATGTGCAAGGTAGTGTAGTACAATCGTTTCATGCTACTTCATTTTATTAAACACTGTAAGTATTACATCAGTTTTAAAATGTCGAGCAATCTTCAGCCACATAAAGAATTTTATAATTAAACAGACAATGCATATTTTTATACTTATTTCATTTGCCAACATTACAAAGAGAGTAGGTATATAGACAGAGAGGTGAATTTCATCATTAAGAACATGATGGTAGTATGTCCTCCATGTACAGATTTTTTATCACTGAGTTCACTTTGTTATTTAGATCTGTCAGTGGGGAGGGGGTTTCTATTCCTGGTTCAGTGGAGACAAGCAAGAATTTTTTCTATTTATAGATAGAGGAAGGGGTAGTACAAATGTCAAAGCTATAAACTATCCTCATTTTGAGGAGTTTAACTTAGGCATATTTGAATGTATTATAGCAAAAGTTAGTGAGGTAGGGAGAATAGAGACTACTAATGCTCTAGAGGTTTTTAATGTCCCTTACCATTTAACAGCCATAATTGTGCTTTAGAATTTTAAGTAAATATCCTTTAGATAGTTTTCCAAAGGATTCTAATAAATTTTAGTATCTTTACCTCCAGAATGCTCCGAACAATAGGATACAGAAGACTAAGAATAGATTAGCTAGATTTTTTAGCAGAATGGGCTAGTTTTCGACGACGAATTAACTAAAGCCAACTTCTTAGATGTTACCCTAAATCTGCAGAATAATACATACTTCCCTTATCATAAGCCTTCTACTGATCTTAAATATATCAGCATTTTCAGTAACCATGCCAAAACTATTACCGATAATTTAGTTAAAAATATTTCTTTAAGACTGTCAAAATTATCTGCTAATGTCGATATCTTTAACCAAAAAGCGGAATTTTATAACGCCGCCTTGTCAAAAGCCGGTTATAGAGATAAAGTATCATATAACGACCCGGCCCATTCTAAACCAATATATGCTTCTCAGGATAAGAAAACTAATAACAATAGAAATAGTGAGAATAATGATTTCAGCTCTAACAACATCGACACCACTAGACTTAGGAAAAATAATTTACGGACCAGGGGAGGCAATCTCAACCAACCCCAATTTTCCAGCACAGAAATATTCCCTTTAATGTAAATGGTAACACTCTGAACAATTCTAAGTCCACAAAAAACTATATCTGGTTTGTCATACCTTTTGGAAAACAAATCGAGTCAAACCTTCCTTTACAGTTCCGTGAAGCCATAGCTAGGAACTTTCCCAGGAATTCTAGGTATTACTCTACTATCAATTCGCATAAGGTAAGGATTGCATTCTCTAACACTAGAAATCTATCGCAAATTATTGCCTCCCATAATAACAAGCTGCTAAATAAGGATTCTTCACCCAGGAGTTACAACACTGCTCTTACCAATTCCAACCAAACATACAATAATAATAATAATAGAAATAGTATTGATAATAGCAACATTCATAGCAGCGTTGGCATTAACAATGGTAATATTAATAATAATATTAGTCGGATTATTAACAGTGGTAGTGTTAGTGGTAACAACGACAGCATTTCTAATAACAGTGGTAGTATTGATGATAACAACCCCAGCATTTCTATAGTCAGGGATATTGCCGGCGATAGTACAATTAATAATAATAACAATAATAGGAATAGTATAGTGGTCAGTGCTAGCAATAATATTAACAGCAATCATAACAATAAAAACTCCGTCTTAGTCTCGGAGGTAAACCCTAACAGATTAAAGTTCTTGTCCAGCAATTCCAAAATTAGAAATTCCATTTACCAGTGTAAAATTTCTTCTGGTACCGGTGTCTTCTTCTACATTGGGGCGACTTCTTCTAAATTATCCCAGAGGATTTCCAATCATTATTCAACTTTCCGAGATAAGAGAAAACAACAAAGCACAGGACTAAGTAAATTAGTTTGGCGCCTTAAGGACAGCAATATAACTTTCAAGCTGGAATGGTCCATATTGTCTGTATCCTTTCCGTTTGATAAGGGCAGAAAATTTTGTGGCGTCTGTAATTCCGAACTTTTCCATATACTTTTCGCCAAATTCCCTTTGGTAAACACAATGGTAGAAAAATCCTATAGGTGCATGCACTGGCAGAAACACACCTTCCACTCATATGAATGATGATTAATATAGATAATCTCCTTGAATTTAATAATTTGGTTCCACTTCTACAACACCACCATAGACAAATTTTTATACTCCGTTTCATGAAGGACTACTACCAAATTCGTTGGGGTATGTTTTACCTTTGTCTCTCTACCTCTCCCCCTCTCTCTCTCTCTCTCTCCCTCTCTCTATCGTAAGCACAATCAAACACACAGACACAAACCTGTCACTTCACCACTAGTTGTATTTGGCATCTATCCCCCCACACACACAATCACGCACACACATACACACAAATAGACACGAATGCAGTTATATACATACACACACATAGGCACTCAATTTCATTAGCATAAGCAAACAACAACACATCACCATACATACGACTTGCACCCTGTCACCTTCCTATTCTTAGAACTCTCTCCTTCCAACCTTTTTTGAACTCTTGAACTTTCTAGAATCTTCTCCATTCAACCAATTTTGACGTCACTGCTTATAACGGAATATTTTAAAGAAACACTCATTATCACTATGGACTCCATGTGGGCAGTCATCTAAAAGTTTTTGTTCGTCATGATGCTGACATAAGTTTCTTGTCTTTCCTGATGAGAAGGTGGCATAATGCACCCTTTATTCCTTCGGAATTAGGAATATGCAGTCTTCGAAACATATGTCGAGAATAAAGGAATTTTGTTAAATCGTCGTTTGACTCCATTCTTTCATTTATATATATTTATATATATATATATATATATATATATATATATATCAAACTTATAAAGTTAAGTATATAATGTCAAATATTAGATATAAAATAATACATCAGAATAAAAATGTCTGTGACAAAATGTGAAAATGAAAAATTTCTGCCTCCTAGCCTCTCTTCTATCTGTCTCACACGGTTCCCTGTTACTACCAGTTCTCCAGTAACTTTCAGGCCCATTTATTTGCTTTAATGGTCCTGTACCATCCCCTGTTCCGCCGTCATGTCACTTTAGTTCTGGTGCTGGGATTGTACCATCCACGAAGTTTGGTCAGTGGCCCTCATTAGGTTGGTTATCACATAGGAACTTTCAGTTACCCTCTATGTTATATGTTAATATCTACTCCTCCATCTCATCAAATGCTTTAATGAATATGTCGGTAAGTCTCTGACTATTCTGAGGCTTCTTGAGCTTCTGTATCTTTCGTTTCCAGAGTGTTCTGAGTGTTCTGATTCTTGGCATCATTCTAACCCTAGGCCTGTGGTCTCTTATGACTAGCCTATTTCGAGGGATACTCTTTTCAATTGGGAAGGACTTTGCGTTTATATTGGGCCATCTTTCCCATTTTCTGGTGAGAATGTAGTCAATCTGATTCATGTCACCACCAGATTTGTAAGTGAACAGGTGACTGGCTGGTTTGCTAAACTTATTATTGCAGATCATAAGGTCATTTGGATCAAAGAACTCCAGCAGTCTGGTTCCATCCTCATTGCGAGATCCAACTCAATTTCCTCTGTGTACCACATGGAAATCACAGATGCTGCTCAATATGTCTATTGAAATCACACATCTTTCTCAACTACATAGTTCCAGGTTCAGTCCTACTGCATGGCACCTTAGGCAAATATCCTCTACTATAGTGTCAAGAATACCAAAGCCTAAAAGACAGCTAGCTGGTAGAAATGCTTAGCAGTATTGTGTCTGTCTTTACGTTCTGCGTTCAAATTCCGCTAAGGTTGACTTTGCCTTTTATCATTTGAGGGTTGATAAATTAAGTACCAGTTGTGAACTGGGGTCGATCTAATCGACTGTCCCCCCCAAAAAAATTTCAGGCCTTGTTACTAGGGTAGGAAAGGAAAAAAAGAAAAAGGCTACCAAGCCTTGTGAGCAGATTTATTACACAGTAACTGAAAGAAGCCTGTCATATGTATGTTAGTGTGTATGAGTGTGTGCATGTTTGGATTGTGTGCATGTGTGTCTTTGTGTTTCTCCCACACCACTGCTTAACAACCAGTGTTGTTGTGCTTGCATCACCATGACTTATAGGTTCTGCAAAAAGAACCAACAGAACAAATACCAGGTTTAAATAATATGTGAAGGGGTTGATTCCTTTGACCAAAATTCTCGAAAGCATTACCCCAACATGGTTGCAGTCAAATAACTGAAACTGATATAAAAAAGATATAAATCATATCCTCTGTTATTGCATAGAGGACTATGATGAACTAGAAGGGACTGAAGACCGATGATTATCTTTAAATTTTCATGAGTTGTATTTTGAAAATAAACACATGCGTTATATATTCGTTCTTCACTCATTTATTACTGTTCTTATACTAACTCGCGTCCATTATCCATAAATCTTTTGTCACACATCTGTAATCTCTTAAGCAACACTTTCTGTCTTCATGTTTAAAGATGAAGTTGTACAAAATGTTATAATGATCATGATGTTGATGATGATAATCATGATGATATGTGTCCCTTTATTTCTTTTGCAGATTTCTTGCAGAACAATATTGTGGATATACAAGAGTGAGTTCTTATTATTTATTTATTTTGTACGAGGCAGATATTGAGTTTGTGTAGATGTTGGAAATAAGTTAGTAGATCCTCTGTTAATGTGAGTTGAAAGAGACAAGCATCCTAACCACAGACTTGTTATCTCTCATCTGTTTTATCACATAAAACCAGAGCCCTAAACAGTCGCTTTTAGATTTAGTGTTGTTTTGCTTTTGAAGGTGAATTGTTGTGGGTATTCCTTTTTTTAAATAGTGGAGGTAGCAGCAGCAGCACCACCACCACCTCCAACTTCAGCAGCAGCATTAGCACCAGTAGTAGCAGCAGCATTGATTGTAATTTTTATGGCTATTGTTGTTACTATTACAGTTTTTGTTGTTCTAATTGTTTTTCCCTGGGAGTCTAAAAACCAAGGAAACACATTAAATCCTTACACTGCACAACATCTCTGTGAATGAATTTTGCTAGACCATGTAAGCTATAAAATGTGTATATTAAATCTATGATGATGATGATTTCAAATATACAGGTCGTTAATCTCATTCATACGAACATAAAATGGCCGGACGTTTGGTTTTGATCAAACTCCTTTGTTTTATCAGAAAACTAGCTACAGGCCTTACATACCACTCACTTTAACACCACCATCTGCTTCTTGGGGACCTTTTGTATGGATTCTCTCACCTTCGTGCATTTGGACGAAATCAGCAGTTCCCTCTCCATCCATTTTTTTTCCTTCAGATGTTGAGGTTGAACAACATACATGGAAATCCTTACAAGCCTGAGACAGGGCTACCAAAATATCATGGAAACTTACCTGCCCCTTCAAACAAATGTATTTAAGACATTTTAAAGATGATAGTTGATGAAGATTTAGCTGAGCAATCAAATGACAGCAAAACATCTTTCTTGAATGAATCAACCACTGTACCTATTGTTTTTAAGATTGGTACTTTTTCTCTTGATCAATTTTTGGTGGGCTGCTAGGTGATGGGGGGCATAAACACACCAACACTGATTGTCAAGCAGTGGTTAGAGACAAACACACACATGTGTGTGTGTAGCAGGCTTTTTTTAGTCTCTGTAACCAAATCTACTCACAAGGTCACAAGACTTTGGTTGGCTCAAAGCTATAGTAAAAGACACTTGCCCAAATTTGCACACAGTAGGACTGAACCTAGTGTCATGGGGTTGGGAAACCAATTTCTTACCATGTAGCCATGCCTTACTTTTTGTCTTTTTCTGCAAGGTTTCAGGGAGATATTTGTTGCTATCTTTTAGTGACTGCATAGAATCTTCTTTTAAGAAGGAAATATCAAAATCAGTTGACAGTGCAAGATGAAATGCCTTGTAGCATTATGCTACATCCCTTTACTGCATCACTTCTCAAGTTAGGCAATATCCCCCATCAGTCAATGATTTCAGCTCTTTACTAGAAGTTAGAATGTATAGAGAAAAAGATTAGCTTCTTTTTTGTTTAAGTGTTTCTGTGAGTCAGGTAATGTTTTGTTTCATTGAATAGTGGAAACCAATCCAAAACAGATTTTGCTTTTATTATGAAGTTACAACAAATGTTTTTATTGTAAACTTTTCTAGAAATATAGAGAGTTCGAACTGAAAATTAATAAGTATACAAAGGATATTAGAAGTGAAGATGCCATGTAAGTAATTTTACAAGATTCTGCTTAAATTTAATTTTTACCTTTCATTATGAGGAGACTGTGATGTATAGATATGTTAACAATATAAGGATGTGTAAATGTAGGAAATAGTAAGAGAAGCCATGACATTGTTGATATGAGACAACACGAAATATATTGGGTTGGCAACTAAGTTCCTGCCATTTTTTTAAATTTTGGAATTTATTGCTTTTTTTAATTTTGGAATCTATATTTTTCGAGAATTCTACTTTTGAATCACTTTAGAATCTATTTTGGTTTTTTTTTTCTAGTTAATTTTAGTTTATTTTCAGATCATTAAAATGGAATGTCAAGTTAAGAAAAATGAGCATTTTCAACACCTCCTTCTTTTTGCTTTTAATCAAGGTTCTAAGGCTGCAAAAGCTGCTCACAACATTTGTGCTGTATGTGGAGAGGGTGCCATAGCTGAAAGAACCACTCGTGATTGATGTGCCAAGTTCAAAAATGGAAGTTTTGACCTCAAAGACGCACCTTGTTCCAGCCATCCAGTTGAGTTCGATGAAGAGCAATTCAACCAACATTTGCATGAAAATTCTCGTCAAACGACATGGGAACTGGCAGAGAAAATGGAATGCTCCCACACTGCTATAGAGAAGCATCTTCACTCGATGGGAAAAGTTCAGAAGTATGGAGCATGGGTTCTGCATGCTTTAAGTGACAACAACAAAAATCAATGAGCCACAATCTCCGCTGGTTTGCTTGCTTGTCACTGCTCAATTCATGAATACAAGCAACGATTTCTTTACCGAATCATTACTGATGATGAAAAATGGTACATGTACATCACTATGAAGCAGTGTAAGGAATGGCTTAGCCCCAGTAAACAAGAGACATCGCGTGTGAAACAAGTTCTTCATCCGCATAAAACGATGTTGTGCATATCGTGGGACTGGGAAGGGATTTTCCATTACGAAGTTGTTGAAAGGAACCAAACGGTCAATGCGGAACCCTATTTTCAACAGATGGAACAACTCAACACAGCTATTCAAGAGAAAAGACCTAATCAGCAGCATGGAATTCTTCTGTTGCACGCACCAATATGACCAAGGAAGCCATTCAAATGCATGGCTGGGAAGTGCTGCTATACCCGCCATACTCTCCTAATTTGGCACTAATAGATTTCCACCTCTTTCGATCTCTTTCAAATACTATGCGTGGAATTTCATTGAATACTGATGCAGGATTGAGAGTTTGGTTGGATCAATTATTCGAGTTGAAATCGATTGATTTCTACCAACTAGGTTTTGAAAATCTTGTTGAACGCTGGGAAGAAGTTGTAAACAACAAGGGCGAATACAATATTGATTAATTAGTTATTTTTTATTAAACCTTTGAAAAAATTAAAATTTAAACAAAACGGCAGTAACTGAGTTGCCAACCCAATATATGTTCAGTATTTCAACTTCAGAAAGTCCTTGTTATGCCACTTTTAATGCACTATTTTTGTTTGTATGTATTTAACTGAAAGACAAAAGGTTCAAGCCTATTCCATACACCCACAGAACGGAGACAGGGGAGGAACAGAATAAGAGGGGAAATCTCAGTCCAAGATAATTTCTTTCCCCAGTTCACATTGAAATAATGAACTGTAGTCAAGAACAAAAGAAATGAATTGAACTTTCTTAACTTCTTCACTGTGTCATTGTGCTGTGTAAAATATCTTAGGGCACATCCACAGTGTCTCTGTCTCTATAATTGGGGAAGGGTTAAATCAAAGGGTTTGCAACCTTTTCTTAAAATGCCTGATATGCTACCAAAACTGACCAAGGACTGGCCAGTGAGCAATATAGAAGTGAGATAATGAAGAATTACTTGTTATTCAAAGCCAAAAGTCTTTTGCCAGAATAATTGAATGCAGCTTAATTTGAATGAATGAACATGAGTTTCAAGCTTAATGAAAATTTGAAGCATTTATAATACTTTGTGATATTATTTATTCATTTGTTCCTTTTGGAAAACCAAGATGCTTTACCTATTAGCAAGAGTCATGCTCTTGTTAAGAAGCCAGTTAAGATAAACCTAAAACTGACATCGACTCACCATGGCTGCTTTTGCTGACAGAGAAATCTTAGTACACTAAATACATTTCAGTTTCATACTATACAGACATCCACAAATATGATGCCAGGGGATAATTAGAGATTAAACCTATTCAAATGAATTCTAGATTTAGATTAAAATAATAAAATGTACAAATATAAAATAACAGTTCTGTAATGGTTCTTTTTGTGAGCTGGTGTAGAAGTAATGATGATTGCAATGATGTGATGAAAATATGTTTGTTTCTTTTGCAGGAAGCTGGTAGAGAAACACTTTAAAAAGCATGAGGTTAGTTGATATGATTTATTTACTGTGCAGTATATTGGCAGAGAGATTCAAGCATCGGATAGAAGGCTTTGCAGTATTTGTCTTGGTTGTCTACATTCTGAGTTCAAATATCAGTGAAATTAATTTTACCTTTTACTTTTTGAAATTGATAATAATAGTAGCAGTCCAGGATTGTTAAAACACCTGACTGGATGCCTTGTGGTATCTCATCATGCTCTTTCCCTTCTCACAGCCATGCTTGTGGTGACACTACTGTGAAGCTGTATTGGCCTTTGTCTTTTCCTTAGATAACATTGTGCTGTAGACAGAGGCTTCAATGTACAAGCAACAGCTGGTCTTCTACACAGTTTCCATCTACCAAATTTTATTCACAACGAATTGGTCAAACAATTACTATGGTAGAAAACACTTGTCCAAGGTGCTGTGCATTGGGAGGCTTCATTGTACATGCAACAGCTAGTCTTCTACTTTAACATGGGGTCAAACCAAATGCTGTGTATGAAATTTGGCAGCAGCAAGCTCTTCGAAATCTCTTTTGTATGGACTTTACTTGTTCTTCGGTTTTAAATTTGATCTGTTTTCCATTCTAATACCATCAGCTGTTCCTATGATGCATTCAGTGGAATTCCTTCTGTAGTAAGCATTCACTCGAGGTATATGGTCTGATGATACCAAACAAGTGATGGTTTCATCCGCCCCTTTTCCTACCAGTGATGGAGGCCCTGCATAAGTGTCCTTATTGGGTTTAGTCATAAAAAACATTCTTTTGGATAATAGGTCTGCTGGATCTGGACTGACCTGGGCTAAAGAATTACAACAGAGCTAAAAAGAACTGATTTGTTAATAAATCTGGTGTTATTTAATTATCAACTACCAAAGTGGATACACCTGTAGAAATGTGATTGTTGTGGGACAAAACTATTGGATTACATGCTCTTAGGTCATACGATCAAATCCAGTGCAGGTGTTTTATTTATTTATTCTGCATTTTCCCTTCATGTACCTCAATTCATGTCAGTGTTTGGATTAATTTAGAAGATAATCTCTTAATACTGTCTGAAATTGAGCAGCAACCTAACTACAGATAACACTAACAACAAGGTATGTTGTCATTGCAGTATTCTTGTGGTTAATATAGTGCTGCTGTTGCTGGCGTCAGTAGCAGCAGCAGTACTACTAATGACATTGGATCTGCATTATGGATAAACAGCCATTGCATTTGACTGAATAATCTGCTAAAGGGTTAAAAAGAAAGCTGCAAAAACCTTCAACATTCTGTCATCTATGAAGGTTTTTCTAAAGACTCTTAATTCATTTAAGAAATAAGGTAAATGATATCATTAGCCTACCTGTGACATCACAGTATGTAACAAGGTGCAGTTTCATCTAAGTCACCTGTTCTTTCTGATGTGTTTCTAACTAGAGATGTCGTGATTGAGATTTCTCTTGTTTTCTACCAAAATATTTAAAAGATTGGTTCTTGGGTGACCTTATTGGTACTTCCCTCACTTTCATGCATTTGGACCAAATCAGCAGTTCCTCTCCACCGATTATTTTTTACCTTCAGATATTCAGGTTGAACATCATACACTGAAATTCTTAGAAATCTGAGGCAGGGCTACCAAAATGTCCCAAATCGTAACTTGCCTCATCTGACAAACCTATAAAAAATATAAAAGTTTTGTCTTTCTAGTAGATCATTGTCTGAAGTCGAGGAACTTAATATAAGCTGATGCCATTTGAAAGATAATAGTTGATGACAATTTAGTTGCTATAATTAAGCAAATGAAACGATTATATGCAGCCTTCTGTGATGGGCCTTTTCTGTTAAGAACTAGAGATTAGATTTATTTTCTTCTCCAAACATATTTTGCTTCTCTACTTTGTTTTGAATTTCTAAACCTCTTTTTAATATTGGTAATTTGGTGAAGCATTAAGAGGAAGAGACTTGACGGTATACAAGATTTTGATATACTAGTTTAATGTTTGCAATTTCTGAAATAAAATGCAAGTGAGTTCAGTGTATCATCCCATGTATTCAAGCTTGTTAAAGCAACAAAAAGTTGTTGAAGTTGTGTTGGTAGAAGTACCCACTGCAGCTTTGATATTGAAACTAATGAAACAGAAAGCTTTTGTTTCTTGTATTGGGACTCATATTTAATTTTTTCTTATTTTTGTTATTGTTGTTTAACCATTTAAGCATTCAGATTCCTCAGTCAAATGTGATGCTTATTTAATCACATTGTTTTGAATTAATCATGCATTAGCTTTAAGACTTCAAAGATAGGATTCTTTATTTTTAGAATATGTTTACAACAAAGGCCCTCTCTCAGAGTGAAAGGCAGATTGCATGACGCTTGTGTGCAAACACTTGTACAACATGGCAGTGAAGCATGAGCTGTTACCACTGAGGACATGCATAGGCTTGAAAGAAATGAAGCTTGCATGCTTCATTGGATGTGCATTGTCAGTGTGTATATACGACAGAGTGCAAGTGTCTTGAAAGAAAAGTTGGACATAAGAGGTATCAGATATGGTGTGCAGAGTGACAACAGCACTGGTATGGTCATGTGGTGTGTCAGGACGAGGACAGATATGTAAAGAGATGCTGATCTGTAACCGTGGAGGAAGCCTGTGGAAATGTGAGACCAAGAAAGACATGAGATGAGGTGGTGAAGTGTAGAAACCATGCCAAATTTAACTGGACTCTGGTGCAACTCCTCAGCTTACTACACCTGGTCAAACTGTCCAACCCATGCCAGCATGGACAACTGACATTAAAAGATGATGATGATGATGAACGACATTGTACGGTTGGTGCGAGAAGCCAGATGTGGTTGGTGTAAATATAAAACAATTTGAATATTTGAACTGAGTATGGGCACATTCAATATGGAAGGCTTAGTTCCAGGTCATTTCTGAATGAGCAATATCTTTGAAGCTGTCAGTATTTTGTCTTCCTCCTTTACAGGAACACTATATCTAGGTACTACAGGATCCAGTATATCCAAAACTCTTTACTTTTTTTTTTTCATTCAAAATGTAATGAATATTTTGCAACTTCTTTTCATAAAGTGGAGGATTATTGCCTGATTTTGAATCTCCCATTTGTCAATTTTGTCTTTCATCTTTTCTGATTTCAGAAAATAAATATTAGTCAAGTATTTAGAAAAAATAACCCACAAAAATAACCCCATAGCTATCTCACACAAAATAATATAATCTGGTAACATGAAACTATACTTTCACTAAGTGTTTTATGTGTCTATGCAGTGACAATTCAATACAAACAACTCCTCAACCATCCTACCTTTCATCCAACTGTGAGGACATGATAACTCAGTGTTGCATATTGTCAGCTAAGTAGATTATAGGGAAATATACTGAACTGTTTTACTCAGGGGCATAATGTACCTCTTGGTCCAGGAAGCAAAGCCATTACTTTATAATTGTGAAGTTAAAACCCTAAATAGTAGACCACATTCCTTTATTAGTCATGCTCTGTGTTGCAAATAATTAGACCCCTACAAAATGTGTGATCTTGTGCATTGTTTAGAAATGATTACTTTAATTTTCCTACAGTCCTAAGTTGGTTGAAAGAATTTGTTCTGGAATTATTCCAATGTTCCTGAAATATCTTAAATTTGATGTTGCTGTGGATGTAGAGAAGCAAAAAAACCAATTGCTTCAAGAAGTGAGTCAATATCCAGTTTGATTGAAGAGTCAATTACATGGTTTAAAATAGAACTGCAGATGTTAAATCATTCAGTTTATTATAATGTCTAAGCATATGCTTTCATTTTGAATATTTATAGGAATATGAAACATTTTTGAAGGAATTGTTTTGCCTTCCAAATATTGACAAAGAAAGAGCTAAGTAAATATTTTTATTACATTTTGTTTAATTTTTAGTTTATTGAAATGAGATTTTGATGTATAAATGAGATTAAAATATAATGATATACTCTTTACTCTTTTACTTGTTTTAGTAATTTGACTGTGACCATGCTGGAGCACCACCAGGACTTATTCTTTGGAAGCCTAGTACTTATTCTATCAGTCTCTTTTGCCAAACTGCTAAGTTACTGGGACGTAAACACACCATCATCGGTTGTCAAGTGATGGTGGTGGGGACAAACACGAAAACACACACACATACACACACATATACGATGAGCTTCTTTCAGTTTCTGTCCACCAAATCCACTCACAAGCCTTTGGTCGGCCTGAGGCTATAGTAGAAGACACTTGCCCAAGGTGCCACGCAGTAGGAATGAACCAAGAACCATGTGATTGGTAAGCAAGCTAGTTACCACACATCCACTTCTGACAAGCTGGCAGAGTTGTTAGTACAACAAGCATAATGCTTAGTAGAATTTTGTGTGTCTTTACATTCTGGGTTCGAATTCTTTGCCTGTTGTCTTTAGGGGTTGAGAGAATAAGTAACAGTTGAGCACTGGGTTTATTGTTATTGACTTATCCATCTCAGATATAAAGATATATGTAGAAAATAGTAAAAGTATCCATGACAATGGATACTTGTCATGTAACTTTCATAGTTTTTATATCAACCCAGAACAGAAACAAGGAATGACACATATACAAAGCAAGGAATTCCTAGTCCAAACATGTTTCCTTCAGTTTTCTCTCCCTTTTACAAAATTTGGATCATCACCCCAAATTGCCATTGTTTTGGTGTCTTTTTAGGAGTCCATGCCACCTGCTATACACAAATCAACCAGAGAATATCTTTTTAATTTTCTTAACATCTCAGGTGAAATTTCATCCACTTGAGTGCTTTAATTACCTCTGTGAGGTTAGTCTTTGGCTTTAGATGCATCTCATGTCAACCAGAAGATCTTATACTGATCAGATTGAGAGGATCGTTAATATATTCCCTTCAAGCCCAAAGAATGCTCTTCCTTTTAGAGAGAAGAATTCCAGCTGAGTTCTTAATGTCAGCAGTGTAAGAGGGCTTCTTGTTACAAAGTGAGAAGATATTCTGCTAGAATACTTTATTGATCAATCTAAAATCAGAGTCCAGCTTAACCTCAGAGTCCTCCTATGACTTAGTCTTGGGGGTTTTTACTGCCTCTGCTGCAACCTTTCATGCCACAGTCTACCAAAAGGTCTAGAGTAATGTTACTTGACATAGCTTGGAGGCTAGGGAGTCTCTCCATGGCAAACTTCTACTTCTGCCCATTGAAGAGTTTCATCTCTGGTACTGGATTAGAATGTTGCAGGAAAGAATCACTAGATGGACTCTTCAAGCCAAGCCAATTGGTGGAGCAAAATATTGTCTCAGTTGGCCATTCTTGGAAATCCAGTCAGGCAGTCTAGTAATGGTCATTTCTGATTAGACCCTATGGATGTGATACTCTAACCTGACAACATATAATGGGTGGATATGATGGCTAGGTGAATGAATGAATTTATTTCTCCCTTTTTTTTTTCAGTTTGAAATTCAAAATTGAGATTTTTTCACAGATTGCTATCATCAAGAAGTGTTGAGAGCAGAAGAACAAAAACTATTTTAAGCTATATTTGAAATTCAAACTCAATCGTTTGATGGATTCAATCAATGTTTTCCTGTATTTCCTGGATATATCTCAGCTTTCTCAGTTTGAAATTTAAGATATTAGGCTTAATACAAATGTGTGTAAAATAATCTATGAGAAATTATATCGTTAAATTCTTATGAGTTGTATTTTGAAAATAATACAGTCTAAAAGGACATAAAAATATGCATCATTAAATATGATAATACTACAAAAATATACACTGATTAACTGTTTAGCAATGAGATTACTCTGGCAAATGTAAAGCTTCTTTATTCACATCATTTTGAATGGTTCATGGTTTATCTTGGAGCTTTGCATATTTCATGAGGTGATTCTTTGTAGAATGAGATTGTAGGGTCAGTGTGAGAAGACAGATCTGGCTATTTTGAACATAAAGTAGGTGGAACATTTGGGTTGGATATAACACTTTTAAATGCCAAAGAGTTTAAATAGCCACAACTGGTCAATTAAAATGGTTTTCATCTCTCAATTGCAATATCGTCTTCATATTCCAACAAAAAAAAAGATTGAAAAAAGAAAACAGATTTTTTTTCTTTGCCAATTCAAAAATGATGTACATAGACTGGTGATGTAGCCAGATCCTATTGTCAGGAATATGGTTAATGTGAATCCTAAGGACTAATCCAAAGATGAAATTAATTGCACAAAAAAATTATAATCATATGATTTTTCTTTTTATTATTATGATGATGCTAATGCTGATGGTGTGTGTCTCTTTATTTCGTTTACAGATTTCTGGCAAAATTATATTTTGGAAGTTACCAGGTTAGTTCTCTATTTATTTATTTTGTATGAGGCAGATATTGAGTTTGTGTAGCTGTTGGAAATAAGTTAGTAGATCCTCTGTTAATGTGAGTTGAAAGAGACAAGCATCCTAACCACAGACTTGTTATCTCTCATCTATTTTATCTCATCCAGCCAGAGCCCTTAACAATCATTTTTAGATTTAGTATTGTTTTGCTTTTAAGGTGAATTGTTGTGGGTATTCCTTTTTTAAAATAGTTAGGGTAACAGCACCAGCACCTCCACCCCCAGTAGCAGCAACAGCAGCATTAGCACCAGCAGAAGCATTGATTGTGACTTTTGTGGCTATTGTTGTTACTATTACAGTTATTGTTGTTTAGCTCCAATTGTTTTTCCATGAGAATCTAAAGACCAAAGAAACACATGAAATCCTTAAACTGTAAAAAACATCTACATGAATGAATTCTTATATCTTTTAAGAACTACAAGGTGGCATGCTGCGAGATTGAACCTGGAACCATGTGTTTGTTAAACAAGCTTCTTATAACAAAGCTACGCTCTTTTTTTTAGGCTGTAAGGGAGATATTTTCTGCTATCTTTTAGTGACTGCATAGAATCTTCTTTTAAGAAGGAAATATCAAAATCAGTTGACAGTGCAAGATGAAATGCCTTGTAGTATTATGTCACATCCCTTTACTGCATCACTTCTCAAGTTAGGTAATATCCCCCATCAGTCAATAATTTCAGCTCTTTACTAGAAGTTAGAATGTATAGATAAAAGGATTAATTTTTTTTTTAAGTGTTTCTATGAGTCAGGTAATGTTTTGTATCATTGAAGAATTGAAACCAGTCCAAAATAGAATTATTAATGTCAAATCATTGCTTTTATTATAAAATTACAACAAATGCTTTTATTGTAACCTTTTTTAGGTGTATAAATATTTTGAAAAGGACGTGAACGATTATCCAAAAGCACTTGATAGCATAAAAGCCAGGTAAGTGAATACATAACATTCTGCTTAAGTTTGATTGACTTTGAATTATGAGGAGACTGTGATGTATAAATATGATAACAATATAAGGATGTGTAAATGTAGGAAATAATAAGAGAAGCCATGACATTGTTGATATGAGACAACATGAAATATCTATGCTCAGTATTTCAACTTCAGTAAGTTCTGGTTGCACAACTTTTAATACACTATTTTTGTTTCTATGTATTTAACTGCAAGACAAAAGGCTCAAACCTATTCCATACACCCACAGAACAGAGACAGGGGAAAAACAGAATAAGGGGGTAATTTTCAGTTCAAGATCATTTCTTTCCCTAGTTCACATTGAAATGAATTGAAAAATAAAGGTTTTAAATTCTGACTAAATTTAAAATTAATCTTTCTCAGTGCCAAGTGAGAAGCACCTGTGTCAGTGGCACATAAAATGCACCTGTGCTGGTTCCACATAAGACATCTTTGTTAAGGGTCAGATTGTTTAATAGAAGCTAGCAAGCCAGAAAGCTACAGCAGTCTCTAGACGTCTGTTTTGGAATGGTTTCTTCAGTTGGATGCTTTCCCTAAGGCCAGCCACTTTACAAATTGAACCATTTGCTTTATACATGGCATTAGCATTTGAGTTCTTTATGTGATGCATGCACCAGTGCTTGTGATGTAGAACTAACAATTATGATTGCGATGACGAGATGAAAATACATGTTTGTTTGTTTTGCAGGAAACTTGCAGAAGAACACTTTAAAGATTATACGGTTAGTTGATATGATTTATTTACTGTGCAGTGTATTGGCTGACTTGGGTCTTTTCTCTTTGGCTTTCACTTTTCAATTCCTTTAATTTTGTTCCACTTGATTCACATTTGGTGTGTTGATGTAGTGGAAATGAAATTCAATTTTGCCTTAAATTAAGAAATAAATTTTGGGTAATTTTAGCTTATCAAATGCCACAGACATAGTGTTTCCTGTATGAATAGTAATAAGCCAAGTTGTTGTGTAGTCTGCTTATCCATTTGCTGCCAACTCAAAAGTGATGGAGAAAGTGAAAACTGAAGAGGGTGTGTTTTATCAGTCAGACCTATGACCAAAAGTTTTCTAGGACTACCATTATCTGGTATGTCCTTCCTCAAAATCTTTCTGGAGCAAGTGAAGAACATCATCAGATTCAACATGAAAAATTACATCAGTATACCACATTTGAAAATCTTTTAATTTTAAAAATTCAAAATGTGAAACCAAACAGAAAAGATCCGCTGAGTGATTAGAGCATCGGATAGAAGACTTTGAAGTATTTGTCTTGGTTGTCTACATTCTGAGTTCAAATACCAGTGAAGTTAAATTTACCTTTCACTTTGGGAATTTGATAATAATAGTAGCAGTCCTGATTGGATGCCTTGTGGTGTCTCATCCTGCTCTTTCCTTTCTCTCAGCTATGCTTGTAGTGACACTGCTGTGAAGCTGTATTGGCCTTTGTCTTCACTTTTTGAATTTGATAATGATAGCAGCAGTTCAGGATTGATCAAACAACAGATTAGATGCCTTGTGATATCTCATCCTACTCTTTCCCAGGACTTATTCTTTGTAAGCCTAGTACTTATTCTATCAGTCTGCTTTGCCGAACTGCTAAGTTACAGGGACATAAACATGCCAACATTGGTTGTCAAGCAATGGTAGGGGGATAAATACAAATACAAAAACATATACATAAATATTTTGTCTTTCATCCTACCAGATTACAGAAAATAATATATTAGTCAAGTATTTAACGAAATAACCCCATGGCTATTTCACACAAAATAACATGACCTCGTAGAATGAAACTGTACTTTCACTAAATGTTTTATGTGTCTATGCAGTGACAATTCAATACAAACAACTCCTCAACCATCCTACCTTTCACCAAACAGTGAGGACATGATAGCTGGATTGAGAGAGAGAGCTCCAGCATCACTCAGTTGTTGCATATTGTCAGCTAAGTAGATTAGAGAGAAATTTACTGAACCGTTTTACTCAGGGGCATAATGTACCTCTTGGTCCAGGAAGCAAAACCATTACTTTATAATTGTGAAGTTAAAACCCTAATTAGTAGACCACATTCCTTTATTAGTCAAGCTCTGTGTTGCAAATAATTAGACCCCTACAAAATGTGTGATCTTGTGCATTGTTTAGAAATGATTACTTTAATTTTCCTACTGTCCTAAGTTGGTTGAAAGAATTTGTTCTGGAATTATTCCAATGTTCCTGAAATATCTGAAATTTGATGTTGCTGTGGATGTAGAGAAACAAAACAACCAATTGCTTCAGGAAGTGAGGCAATATCCAGTTTGATTGAAGAGTCAATTACATGGTAAAATAGAACTACATATGTTAAATGATTGATTGATTGATTGATTCTAGTTTCAGCCCATGAGCTGTGGCCATGCTGGGGCACCGCCATTTGGTCTTGCTACATGGTTTTACTTCACGAATGCTTTTTAGCAACTGCCATTTGGTGTATGAGAGAGTTCGATGCAGCTGCCCTCATCTGCACCTCCTGCCGTGAAGTTGGTTCATCTGGGATACCTGACAAGAAGAGATCCAGTTTCATTTTAAAGACATTTGCATCCACCCCATGCAGGTCTCTTAGATTCTTCGGGAGGATATTGAAGTGCTGTGGGCCTCAGAAGCCCAGGCTGTCACAGTATTTTGTCCTACATCTTGATGGCAAATTTGGAATCCTAGGCACCACACAGTGGCGCCCAGTTCTGGCATTTGTGTAACTCTCGACGCCAAAGTTTGGGATAAGTCCCTCCAGGATCTTCCAGATGTATATTATGGCATATCTTTCTCGCCTACGCTCCAAGGAATAGAGTTTTAATCTCTTGAGTCTTTCCCAGTAGCTTATATTCTGCATAGAGGCTATCTTCTTCGTGTAGCTACGTTGGATCACCTCAAGTTATGTGATCAACTTGACACTGGATGGTGACCATAGCTGGGAGCAATAGTCAAAGTGGCTTAGGACAAGTGTCCTCCAGAGGACCATCATGGTTTCTTGTTCTCTTGTTCTAAAGGTTCTGAGAATATATCCTGCCAGTCGTCTACATTTCATTGCCAATTTAGCAACATGTACACGAAAGGTTGCGTCATCACTCATGTAAATACCCAGGTCACGCACTGATTGTGCCTCTGGGATTGCAATTCCTCCGGGTCCAGTGTATTCATTGGGTATTGCATGTAGTTTTGCATGCTGATAGTATAAAGCTTGAAACTTTTCAGCATTGAACTGCATGCTATTCTTTTCAGCCCACTTGTATATTTTGTCTAGCTCACATTGCAGGCGTTTAGTGTCCTCAGGGTTCTGTATTACCTGTGAAACTTTTGTATCATCTGCATAACTTGTGATCGTGGCTCTCTGCGTGGCTGAGGGCATGTCTGAGAGGGCCATTATGAACAGTAGTGGTCCCAGAACAGTGCCCTGCGGAACACCGCTCACTATTTGCGTGTTAATGGAAGTGGCCCCATTGGCTACTACCACCTGACTTCTATCTTTCAGAAAGTCATGAAGCCATTCTCCCAGTTTTCCAACTATGTTGAGATCACGCAGTTTGTGACATATCATTCCATGATCGACTTTATCAAAGGCCTTTGCAAAGTCGAGATATATCACTTCCACATTTGAGTGGTTGAGCAGTCATTTCAGCACCCAGTCATAGTGTTGTAGGAGCTGAGTTAAGCAGCTTCTCCCTGGTCGGAAACCATGTTGGGTGCCGGGCAGCAAGTCATTTTCTTCAAGGAAGGTGATCAGTTTCCTTCTGACTATTCGTTCCATGACCTTGCTGATGTGTGAGGTCAGAGAGATAGGTCTGTAGTTCTTGGCCTCCGCTCTGCTACCTCCTTTATGAATAAGGCATATTTTACCTTCCTTCAGTTTTCTTGGAAGTTTGCCAGCTGCAAGGAAGCTCTGAAAGAGGAACTGCAGTGGTCTTGCTAGGACTCTCTTACATACTTTTAGGAGGATTGCCGGGAATCCATCGGGGCCAGTAGCTGAGTCTGTTTTCATTTCATCTATAGCCTTTATTACATCGTCTTCCTTTATATCGATGTAATTTATTGTCGCCGCCTCTGATTTTATATCTGCAGTGGTAAAGAAGTCAGTTGGATTGGTGATTTGGAAATGCCCAAGGGGTGGAGTGAAAACACTCTTGAATTGCTCATTCAGTATTTCACTTACCCTCATTGGTTTCCCTGTGAGTGTGCCATCCTTTTCAAGGAGTGGCCCTATCCTACAGTGCACCGTAGTTGTTTCTTTGGCATACCTGTAGAAAGCTCTGGGGTTAGATTTTATGTTGTCTATAGCCCAGGCTTCTTTGTCTGCTCTTTCCTTTTCATGGGAGAGTTGCAGACATTTTTCAATTTCCAACAGTTTTATTTTCAGGCGGGACTTTTCACTGCTTTCAATTTGTTTGTTTAGGTGATTTGAAAATTTTGTACGCCGTCTCATTAAAATTTTCCTCTCTCTGAGGATTTTGTTCTTGTGTACAGTGGCCTTTCTCTCTGGGACACATTTGTAGCATATGGCTTGCATTACAGACATGAATTGTTGAAGTTTCACATCGATGTCTGGCGAAGAGAGACATTCAGGCCAGTTTTGTTTGAGGATCTCTTTCTCAATTTGTTTCCAGTTTGCCTTATGGAAGTTCAAGCTGGAAAGATTCTGAGGGTTTCTTGTAGGCTGCATGTCCATGCTTTCCTTTGGCCCGTACATGGTCAGCTCTACCATGTTGTGATCCGAGAGTAGTGTCGGTGTCATTTTCACATTATGGATGAGATCCATATTATTTGTGAAGCAGAGATCCAGTGTGTTACCTGCCCTGGTTGGTTGGAGTATTACTTGCTCCATGTACAGGGTGTTGATGAGGTTCAGGAGGGACCTCGCCTGTCCTCGTTCACATCTTGTCATTCCTGGGAGAGAAAGGCCCTCGGGCCATCTGACATTGGGTAGATTGAAGTCTCCCATAAGAAGTACACTTATGTGTTGTTCTAATGTGATTAGAACTTCTTCTATTTTTATAAGGCAGTCTTCAAACTTGCCTACATGGCTTGGGGCATCTGGAGGGCGATATGTAGCACACACAACTACATCAAGTTGCCTAATATGTACAATTAGTGTGCCACACACCGAGTTTGAGTATGACAAAAGGACCTGGGGTGTGAGGTCCTCACGGATGTACATAGCAACTCCTCCATGACTCCTTTCTTTTCTGTCGGTCCGTAGTACAACATACTGTGGTATGTGTAATTCTGCATCTGCTATGTCCGGTTTCAGGTGCGTTTCTGTAAGTGCTATGCATAAGGCTTGATTGCATGCAACAAAGTCTCTCAAGAACGGGATTTTTGTCCTGTTACTGAGTGTTTCAGTTTATTATAAAAGTCTAAAGATATGCTTTCATTTTGAATATTTGCAGGGTTATAGAGAGTTTTCAGACAAACTTTATAGTCTTCCAAAATATCACAGAGAAGATAATGAGTAAGTAATTTTATTATGTCTTGTTCAGGTTTGGTAGTGGTTTCAATTAGATGAGGAAACTGTATGAATGTGATTATGATTTAAGTATTTATGTGCTAAAAATATTTAGAGAAGCCCTGATTGTCTATACTAGAGATATATATTCAATATTTCAACTTCAGTAAGTCCTAGTTATGCAGCTTTTAATAAACATCTTATTAATTTATTTATTTTAGTAGGCTGAAGCCTTTTAGGTATATATATATCCTGACCAGAAGCAGGGGATAATAACCCAAAGAGAGAAAGTTAACTTTAAATAGCATGGAAAAGTGGATGGTAAAACAATTTTGATGATGATGATGATGATGGTGGTGGTACTGCTGTCGCCGGTGCTGCTGTGTATATGTGTGTATCATCATCATCATCATCATTTAGTGTCTGCTTTCCATGTTGGCATGGGTTAGATGGTTTGACTGAAACTGATAAACCAGAGAACTGCACAAAGTTCCTGTTTGATATAGAATGGTTTCTATGGCTGGATGTTCTTCCTAACGCCAACCACTTCAACTGTGTAATGGGTGCTTTTCACATGCCATTTAAGTGACACCGGCACTGTCCACAACTACAATTTCACTTGACTCGATGAGTCTTTTCAAGCATGGCATATTACCAACAATCTCAGTTACTTGTCATCTTCTCCATGGGGCCCAACATTCCAAGGGTCCTTTTTACATGTCACCAAAATGGGTGCCATTTATGTGATACCAGCATCAGCTATGACTATAATTTCACTTGGTTTGATGGATTTTCTCAAGCACGGCATATTGTCAAAGGTCTCAGTCACTTGCCATTGCCTCTGTGAGGCCCAGCATTTGAAGATCATACTTCACCACCTCATCCCATGTCTTCCTGAGTCTACTTCTTCTGCAGGTTCCATTCACAATTAGAGATCAGCATATGTATATATGTATTTTATCATCATCATCTTTTCGATGTTCATATTTCATGCTGGCATGGTCTGGGCAGTTTGATAGGATCCAATGGGATGAAGAACTATATCATACTCCAGTGTCTGCTTTGTGAATTATTTCTATCGCTAGATGCCTTTCCTAACATCAACCACATCACAGTGTTATACTGGGTACTTTTCCATGCCATTGGCACCAGTTAGGTCACTGTGCATCTAGAAATGCCTATGAAAACTAAGAAGAGGGGCATGTGCTAGCAAATGAAGATTAAGGTATAAGAAATGGAGATGGGGCAAAAGAAAAGTATTCTATAAATAACCACTCCCCAATGGCCCAAGAAAATTTGCCACCTTCAACAAACACTGCTGCTGGTGCTGCCGAATTTTACCCAAACAATCAGTTATGAATAACAACTCATTGAATAAATGTCATGGTTTACTACTACTGTTACCAAACCTAATTCAGACTAATAACAGAGGAAAATTCCTCTTTGAACAATGTCATATTTATATATCCTGAAGAGATCATACTAATAATGCATAAATCGCTGCATATAAATATGCAATTAATGCAATTAAATCACATTGGACAATTATCACAAGTAAACCAACTGTAAATAAACATAAAGTTTGAATGTCCAAATTCTTCATTCTCCTTGTTATCAATACTGTACTTTACATTCTATGTAGCTAGGACAAAACTGTAACATCGGATGGGAATTAAAGGAAATTTACTATAAAACACATCATCTGAAGGAACAAGCATTGGCATTTTACATAGAGAAATTCTGTATCTGCCTGGATATTATATCCCTCCTCTTACTATAAATATATATGTGTGTGTGTGTGTGTGTGTATATATATATATATATATATATATATATATATATATATATATGTGTGTATATATATATATTATATATATATATATATATATATCTTTTCAGGTACAGAACACTGCGGCCCCTCATCCCAGGGTCTCAGAGGCCCACACCTCCCACACCCTCAGGGTAGGCACCCTCAACGTTGGCACATTGAAAGGTAGGTCTGGCGAGATAGTCGAGATGCTTGAACGGAGACGTGTTGATGTATGTTGTATGCAAGAAATAAGGTGGAGAGGAGGATCTGCTAGGGTCCTCACAGGCAAGGGACACAGGTACAAGATTTTCTGGGCAGGGAACACTGACGGGGTTGGTGGCGTGGGTATAATTATCGCTGAGAAATGGATAGATAGAGTAATTGAGGTAATCAGAGTAAGTGACAGAATACTTAAGATTAGAATAGTGCTTCATAATAGATTAGCAACCATTATATCGGCCTATGCCCCTCAGCCAGGGCTACCCGATGGACAGAAAGACAGTTTCTATGACACCCTACTGCAGACCACCTCATCGACGAACGACAGGGACCTTCTCTTTGTGGCTGGTGATTTCAATGGGCATGTTGGACGACATGCTGGGGGCTTCCATGGCGTACATGGAGGCTACGGTTATGGTTCCCGCAACGAGGAGGGAACCAGGCTGCTGGAGTTCTGCGATGCGAATAGTCTTATGGTCTGCAACACTAACTTCAGGAAACCAACAAGCCACCTGGTCACCTACCGATCGGGCCGGCATACTAGCCAAATCGACTACATCCTTGCCAGAAAAAGGGAAAGATGGCTGCTTAAAAATGCCAAAACCTTCCCAGGCGAAGAATGCACCCCACAACATAGACTGGTAGTTAGTGACTTTAGGATCAGGACTAAGAGGGCGACTAGAAGACGACCAACATGGAGAAGAAGGGTCTGGAAGCTTAAAGCCCCTGCGAATGGACAGAGATTTAGAGATATGTTACTTGAAGCCTTTGACGAAGTGGAAGGGGGTATAGCTACACATGGGGTAGAAGACAACTGGACGTTTCTGAGGAACAACCTGCTGAAAGCCGCTGACCAGATCTGTGGCTGGTGCAAAGTCCCCTTAAGACCCAAAATAACGTGGTGGTGGAACAATATTGTTGACAGGGCTATTAGACAAAAGAAACAGGCTTGGAAGGCCTGGAAGAACGGTGGTAGCAGGGAAGGGTATCAGACTGCCAGAAGGGAAGCTAGGAGACAGGTCTATCTAGCCAGAGGGGAAGCAGATAAGAGAAAATTTGCCAATGTCCTGCGCCGTGAGGATGAAAGACTTGAGGTATTTCGTGTTGCAAGACAGTGTGTGAGAGAGAATCGTGATGTGGTAGGAGAGAAATGTGTTCGCATGGAGGATGGTTCACTTGCGCTAAATGAGGATGCAAAGAGAGAAGCTTGGAGACGCCACTATGAAAGGTTACTGAATGAGGAAAATGAATGGGATAAAGAGAGTCTGCCGAATGTTGACCCTACAGAGGGACCAGCTATCCGAGTTGATAGTTCCGTGGTAGCTAAGGCAATTAGAAGCATGAAGACAGGGAAAGCCCCAGGCCCATCAGGAATTACTGCAGAGATGCTCAAAATATCTGGCAGTGTCGGCTATAACCTAGTCACCCGTATAGTCAACCAGGTGATACACGAAGGAGTCATACCCAATGACTGGTGCAGCAGCATACTAGTCAACTGCTACAAAGGTAAAGGTGATGCCCTAGATACAAATAATTACAGAGGTATCAAGCTGTTGGATCAAGTAATGAAGGTTACGGAGAGGGTCATAGCCCAACTAATCAGAGAGAGAGTTAGTTTAGATGAGATGCAGTTTGGGTTCGTGCCAGGAAAAAGTACCACTGATGCTATATTCCTGGTAAGGCAGCTGCAGGAGAAATACCTAGCCAAAGATAAGCCCCTGTACCTGGCTTTCGTTGACATGGAGAAAGCTTTTGATAGGGTCCCCCGATCCCTTATCTGGTGGTCAATGAGGAAACTAGGGATAGATGAATGGCTGGTGAGGACTGTGCAAGCCATGTACAGAGATGCCGTAAGTAAGGTGAGGGTTGGCAACATGTACACAGAAGAATTCAAAGTAGAGGTTGGGGTCCACCAGGGTTCAGTACTCAGCCCCCTCCTATTTATCATAGTACTCCAGGCAATTACGGAGGAATTCAAGACAGGCTGTCCCTGGGAGCTCCTCTACGCTGACGACCTTGCTCTTATTGCTGAGTCACTATCAGAACTGGAGGAGAAGTTCCAGGTGTGGAAGGAGGGTTTAGAATCAAGGGGCCTTAGAGTCAACCTAGCTAAAACCAAAGTACTAATAAGTAGAAAGGTAGACAATCCACAAATATCTTCAGGAAGATGGCCCTGCTCGATCTGTAGAAAAGGTGTAGGTAGAAACTCTATAAGATGTACCCAGTGTAAGCTATGGACACATAAGAGGTGCAGCAATGTCAAAGGTAGGCTAACTGGGAAGATAGTTTTTGTATGTGGCAGATGCTCGGGAGCATTAACCTCCGAAAATCTGCAGAAAACAACTTCCGTCACTTTCCAGGGGGAAAAACTAGAAGTAGTTGATAGCTTCCGTTATCTAGGTGACCAAGTCAGTAGTGGGGGTGGGTGCGCTGAAAGTGTAACTGCTAGAATAAGAATAGCCTGGGCAAAGTTTAGGGAGCTCTTACCTCTGCTGGTGACTAAAGGCCTCTCGCTCAGAGTAAAAGGCAGACTGTATGATGCGTGTGTACGAACAGCCATGCTACATGGCAGCGAAACATGGGCTGTGACTGCTGAGGACATGCGTAAGCTCGTGAGGAATGAAGCCAGTATGCTCCGATGGATGTGTAATGTCAGTGTACATACTCGACAGAGCGTTAGCACCTTGAGAGAAATGTTGTACCTAAGAAGCATCAGTTGTGGTGTGCAAGAGAGACGATTGCGCTGGTATGGTCATGTGGCGAGAATGGATGAAGATAGGTGTGTGAGAAAGTGCCAATCCCTAGCAGTTGAGGGAACCCGTGGAAGAGGTAGACCCAGGAAAACCTGGGACGAGGTGGTGAAGCACGACCTTCGAACTTTAGGCCTCACTGAGGAAATGACCAGAGACCGAGACCTTTGGAAATATTCTGTACGTGAGAAGACCAGGCAGGACAAGTGAGCCCAGCCCACTTATGAATGCCTTTCCTCCCTTGGACACAAAGACCGGTTGAGGCAAGCGAAGTCGATATAGAACCTCATCCGACGACAGACACCCATCCCAACCCCCCATGCTTGCGAAGACATGTTGGGGCAAGCGAAATCGAAATCGAAACCGAATTGAACCAGCCAGGATCCCTGGCCTGGTGGTACGTAAAAAGCACTATCCGACTCGGGGCCGTGGCACGTAAAATACTCCAATGCGACCGTACG
>NC_043001.1:104365721-104413221 GCF_006345805.1 Octopus sinensis | reverse complement strand
GAAAGACTCAAGAGATTAAAAGTCTATTCCTTGGAGCGTAGGCGAGAAAGATATGCCATAATATACATCTGGAAGATCCTGGAAAGACTTGTCCCAAACTTTGGCATCGAGAGTCACACAAATGACAGAACCAGGCGCCACTGCGTGGTACCAAGGACTCCAAATTTGCCATCAAGATGTAGGACAAGATACTGTGATAGCCTGGGCTTCAGAGGCCCACAGCTCTTCAATATCCTCCCGAAGAACCTGAGGGACCTGCATGGTGTAGATGCGGATGTCTTTAAAGTAGGACTGGATCTATTCCTGTCAGGTGTCCCGGATGAACCAACTTGACGGCAGGAGGTGCAGATGAGGGCAGCTGCATCGAACTCTCTCATGCACCAAATGGCAGTTGCTAAAAAGCATTCGTGAGGTAAAATCATGTAGCAAACCAAATGGCGGTGCCCCAGCATGGCCACAGCTCATGAGCTGAAACTGGAAATATCAAAATCAAAATCAAAATCAAACTTTAAAAAAAATACTTATATGTGTGTGCATATATATAAGAGTATATGAATTGTGTAACAATATTGTTACTTGATTGTGGATTTTATTTTCATACTTTTTGAATTTGCAAGTGTGTGTATTTTATCTGATAATCATTTTTACAAAGTTATTTAGTAAGTTCTTAATATATTTGTATATTTTTATTGATGAGAGATAATAGGAGTGAGTGTATTTGTGACTCTGTGTGTGTGTGTGTGTGGGTGTGTGCATGTTTGTGTATGTATATGATGTGTGTGTGTCAATAAATATAACTCTAAGGAATGTTTTCATTATTCAAAAGTGGAAAACTAATGAGAATCAAAGATTCGGTACCTCTTCCTCTTAGCATTGGTAAGGCCAGTATTGACATACTCAATATTACTGTCTTCGATGAGAGACAAATACCATTAGTTTGATACTGTGTATATAGCCAAAATAAAACTCCTAATGAAGTCTCAGATGAAACTAATTGAAATGATGTCCAAATCTAGATTCAAATCTTAAAATTCAAGTCCAAAGGTGAAATTTAATGGTACAAAAAGTTATAATCTTATGATGTTTCTCTTTGTCTAAAGACATAAAAATGATGATAATGATAATAATGTGTTTTTATTTATTTCTTTTGCAGTGCTATTGTGAATGAGTATTTTGGCAAAACGAAGGTTAGTTCATACTATTAATTTATTTCTGTACAAGGTAGCATATTGTGTTTCTGTAACTGTTGAAAATAGGTTATTTGGTAATGTAACTTGAAATAGACAAGCATACTAACTGCAGACTAGTTACTTCACATCTGTTTTATCTCCCTATCAAGCCAAAGTTTTTAACAGTCATTTTAGGTTTATCAGATATTTGCTTGGTGGGAGGGTGAACCCTATTTTAACATATGAGGTGACATCACTGCTTTACATTGTCACCCTGTATTTTATTTATGAGGAGCTGTTGAATGGTGATGGGAATATTCTAAGAGGGACCTGTCTCTTGTGTCAGTGTTCAGTATCTACCTTTCTAGTCTCTGTTGCTGAGGAGGAGATAACCACTTGAAAATGCATGAATCCTGCAGTCTGGTTATGGGGCTCTGAGCTGACTCAGTGTATTTACACCTATTGTCTACAGGGAGGGATTTTCTCTATGACAAAATAAGGTGGCCTTCTTATAGGTTCGAATATGAACTGGCAACAAGTTCCTATATGAACAATGCAACTAGTTTATGACAGATGTAACCATAGCAGCAATCATCTTTTGCTTTTTGCATCTATTATTGCTATGGCTGTTGACTTTGTTAAATGAAAGAGAAATTGATTTCTTGGTTGAAGTTAATCAAAGGGAAAGATTTTCATTGTTTCTTTAATGTATCCTATTCAATTTTATTATTTCGGATGTCATTGTTTACTTACAGACCATTTACATCCCTTTTCCTTTTAGATCCTACACAGGTCAGTTTTGCATTTCATCCTTTCAAGGTTCATAGATTATGTACAAATCAAGTACTGTGGACACATACGAAGACTATGTCACACCTACAAAGTTTGTGGCTACATGTTAGAAATTGCAAAGGCTTATGGCTTAGTTGTTAGGGTATTTGGCTTACGATTGTGAGTTTGATTCCCAGCAGCACATCATGTCCTTGAGCAAGATATGTTATTTCACATTACATTACTTCACTCAGTGGGCAAAAATGGGTTGTACCTGAATTTTAAAGGGCCAGCCTTGTCACATTCTGTGTCATGCTCAATCTCCCTGAGAACTACGATAAGGGTACACGTGGCTGTGGAGTGCTCAGCCACTTGCACATTAATTTCACAACCAGGCTGTTTCCATTGATCAGATCAACTGGAACCCTTATTATTACCAACAAAGTGCCAGTTAATGTTGAAAATGATTATTTTAGTTTTCGTAACCCACATAGTTGTTTGAAACAATACATTCTGGAATTATTTTTGTATTCCTTCCCTGTCTTCTTTTGAATCTAACATGCCACACTTGGTGTTATTATGGACATCAAGAAGCAAAACAACTGAAGTGTTTCTGTAAGTTAGATAATGTTTACTTTCATTGAATAGTCCAAAGCAATCGAAAATAGAACTATTAATGTCAACTCATTGCTTTTTTTTTCTGCCAGGGATTTGAAACCAAATTTCTGGATACCCAGTCAGACACTATGACTGAATCATAATTATTTCACATGATTGATCTATTAAGCAACCAATTACTGTCAAGTCATTACGTGATTCTGTCTTCTCTCCACTCCCCTCTATGAAGCAGAAATGTGGCCTCTCTCAAAGACCCTAGCAAATAGGATCAACAGCTCTAGTTGCAGAGCCCTGAGAACCATTGAGAACATCTGATGGTACCATCACATATACAGCAAAGAACTGCATGTGTGCATGCATTAGTCTGCAGCCTCTCTCCTCATAGCTATCCATTGTATGCACTGGTACAGACATGTCCTCCATCTCCCACTAGATCATCCTATCAGAGCTTTAGTCTCATTTGACACAACAACTGTGGGCTGGAAGAGGCCTTGTGGCAGGCCCCGCACAAGATGGCTGGATGTGACTGGGGAAGATCTCTAGAGGCTTGACATCACCCTAGAGGATACACAGGACTACCAACAATGGAGAGCACTAGTGGACCTGGACAGCTGTATGCATGATAACACCCCTGAGACCACTAACTTGGAATTACCCCAGCTCCATCAAGCAAGAGCATGAAGCTAATCTGAGCCTTATAAAAAGGCTTCTTTTAGCAGTAATTAATTGCAGAATGTTGACACAGCTGAGTGAGATGTGTCTCTATTCTTATCACATCAGATGGCAGGAACCTCTGTCACTATGGATATAGCATAATTGTTTCTTGTTATGTTGGGCAAGCCACATGTTACTGTATCAATGGCTTGCCATAAACTCTGAGCAGTATCTTTCTCCCAATATGTAATTATTACTGTTGTTATCTGGAAAAGACTAACATAGTTTTGACTTAATGTGTGACAATAAAATCTTCTATTAAATGTTTGTGGGTGTTGTTCAGTTACTTCACACAATCCAAGAAACATATTTTCATTCCTCATCTCCACAACTCGCCCCACACACCAGCCCACATCAATTTGAACACCTAAACAAAACTTTTATCATAAATTTACAACAAATGTTTTTATTGTAAACTTTTCTAGGAATATAGAGACTTTGCAGAGGAGATACGTAACCTTCCAAACGGTATTCTCAAAAGAGAAGCTAAGTAAATAATTTCATAACTTCTTTTTTAAATTTCATTTTTATTCTTAATTAAATGAGAAGACATTGATGTATAAATGATAATGATATAAGGATGTATAAGCAGAAAATAGCAAGAGAATCCCTAGCAAGGTTGATGTAAGAGATAATGAATTGTATATTCAGTATTTCCACTTCAGTAAGTCCTACTTTAGCTTATTACACCATTATATTTCTATTTTCAAGGTGGTGTCAAAGAGTTCCCAGACTAGTTATGTTTAATAAAATATAACTTATTTACCAAAGTTTTAACATCACCTTCTTCAAAATAGTCAACTTGCACTGCAGTACACTGATCCCAGCATTCCTACCACTTTTGGAATCCAGTCTGGAAGTCGTTTTCCATTAACAACTTGAGGACCTTCTGCAACTCGCTCTTGATCTCAAAAACGGTGACCTTTGACCTGCATTTTCATCTTGGGGAAGAGATAAAGTCCATAGGTGCTAAATCTGGTCAATGGGGCAGGTGTAGAAGCAATTTTTGGTGGGACACACACGAGTGAGGAGAGCTCAGTGACAGGGTGCATTGTCGTCGTGAAGGATCCAATTCTTAACGCTCTACTGATCCAGTTTCTTGTGTGAAGTGTTCTCCCTCAAATGCTTCAAAATGTTGCAGTAGAACTCTCAATGGTCCAGCCCTGGTGGACAAATTCTCAATGCACAATACCATATATATCAACAAAATGATGAACATGCTCTTGATTGAGATGTAGCTCTGTCATCCCTTCAGAAGTGCTTGTGCCACTTGAAACATTGCGCATGGCCTGTTTCACCATCACTGTAAGCTTGCCATCACTGTAAGTCTCTGTAGCAGACTTCCCAAGTTCAACACAAAATTTCACATTAGCTCTTTGTGCCAACTTCCTGTCCCTGACAAAAATTGCAGACTACAACATACGCATGATCACAAAAACACAATTTTCACAACTTGTGAGGAAAACACAGCAATGTCACTTGGCACACTGCCTCATAAAAGTCATTGCTGGCTGTCACTGTGCATGCAGTCATGTGTTGCCATCTGTTGGCATACTGCAGAACTAGTCCATGAATATTTTGATACAATCTCATATCTAACTAAAAATTCTGCGTATGATTTTAAACTGCATCCAGTAGTTAGTGCCTGGCATCAGGAATGTTGTCAAATGCTCACAGCTACCCACCTGTTGAATAATGCAACTGGTGGAATTTTTACATTGGTAATTTATAGAGAACTAACGAACTAGTAGCAGGGTAAATTGATGACATTCTTCAAGGAATCTCTGGATACCAATGGCAACAAATTAAGTGCTCTGTTCTTGAGAACTTTTAGCCCAGTGATATTTGAAAAGTACCAGTAATCTTTGACATAGCATTTTTACCAAGGAGCATTACTAGTTCTCTATAGTGTCTGCAGGTTTGCAAGTACCATCAACATGGCTTGTTTAAGACACATGGAAACTTTTTTTATACAGTTTTATTAAGAAAAGAGAAATTATGTACATTATTTACATATGACGGATATGCCCACTGGCATATGGTGTAGTGGTTAAGAGCGCGGGCTACTAACCCCAAGATTCCAAGTTCAATCCCAGGCAGTGACCTGAATAATAATAATAACATCAAAAAATACATTAGGAATGAGAACCCAGGTTTGATATTTCTGCAAGACACTTGATGAAGGCTTGAGGGTATATCAACCAAAACATTGTGTTAACAACAAACAAGATGAAAACAAATACCCGTCTGATGTAAATAATGTTTTTTTATACATATATGAAACCATAGCCGTTCTTTTTGATGATAGTGATGATGGTGAAATGAAGATGTGTGTTTATTTCTTTTGCAGGAATGTATCAGGAAAAAATTTTAAATGCATGCAGGTTAGTTGATACTCTATTTATTTCTATGATATTATTTTGACCAATTAGTTTGGGCATCAGAGAGAATGCCTTGCTGTATTTGTTTTAGTTCTAAACATTTAAAAGTGACTTTAATTTTCATTCTTTCTTGTTTGATAATAGTAGTTCCAACCGAGAGCAATTGATTACAAAAATTGACAATGCTTCAGATGAGGGTTTCCTGGTTTACTCTCTCTCTTTTACTCTTTTACTTGTTTCAGTCATTTGACTGCGGCCATGCTGGAGCACCGCCTTTAGTCGAGCAAATCGACCCCGGGACTTATTCTTTGTAAGCCCAGTACTTATTCTATTGGTCTCTTTTGCTGAACCGCTAAGTGACGGGGACGTAAACACACCAGCATAGGTTGTCAAGCAATGCTAGGCGGACAAACACACACACACATACACATATATATATATACATATATACGACAGGCTTCTTTCAGTTTCCATCTACCAAATCCACTCACAAGGCATTGGTCGGCCTGGGGCTATAGCAGAAGACACTTGCCCAAGATGCCACGCAGTGAGACTGAACCCGGAACCATGTGGTTGGTTAGCAAGCTACTTACCGTACAGCCACTCCTGCGCCTTTGTTTTTTTTTTTGTTTTTTTTTTAGCTACTGACAGAAACATCTGATGATACTGAAGCCAAGTTGTATCAGTCTTCACATTTCCCTTGGCTACACTGTTCATAAGGCTGTGAATTCAATACCCAACGGCATATTGTGTCCCTGAGCAAGACACTTTATTTCATGTTCCACTCAGCTGACAAATATGAGTTCTACCTGTAATTCAAAAGCTGCCAACTTAATCACATCCTGTGTCACACTAACTCTCCCTGAGAACTACATTAGGAATATGTGTGTCTGTGGGGTACTCAGCCACTTGCACATTAATTTCAAAAGCAGGCTTATCCATTGATCAGATCACCTGGAACTTTTGTCATTGTAACCGACAGAGTGCTAGTTTATAGCACTGCAAAGGATTACATGTGTAGTGACGTCATGTTCCAGTGTGCGCACACACAATGTCATTCTTCAGTTTGCGTGTGCGGAACGTCACCTTTGTAGTGACGTCATATTCCAGTGTGCGCACACGCAACGTCATTCTTCAGTGTGCGTGTGCCGAACGTCTTTCTTCAGTGTGCGTGTGCGGGGTTGGAACCTTCTGGAAAGGCATAAGGAAGTTTCCCCATGCACATGCGCTAGAGACTGAAGAATAAATTCTATAGCGTTCCTTAATTGCGTCGGGGACTTGCGACATGGCGATCGAAGAGAAAAGACGTATATTTTGAATCCTGTGATCAGCCTATTCTCCTGTCCCAGACACTTAGGATTTAACCTGTTCTACTGCTGCTGAATTGTTGTAAAGCTTACAAACGTTTGAATTCAGCCTTGCTGCGTTGAACTAGGTGGATATCAGCATACCATCGTGTTTCATTGTCGAAACAGAAAATAAAGAATTATATATATTTTTAAACTTGCTTTTCGTTCCTGACTGGTAGTTTCTAGAAACAAAAAGAAAGGAAATTGTATTGCACCCAAGTTGCACCCCAAAAGTGTAAAGAAGCAACCAGTTCCCTTTACACATGCATAGGCAACACCTGGTCTTCCATAAAAAAAACATTTTCAGCCACGCAGCACCATTGATTTCAAAGACAAAAATTTATTCTATTTTTATAACTTAGCGAAGACTAAAGTTCTAATTAGCAGGAGAACAGACAGAACACTAATCCTTTTAGCTAAATGGCCAGAAGTACATGGGTGTAGATAGAGATCACTTATCATATGCTCATTGCAGATTATGGTCACATAGGAGGTGCAGTGGGATCACAGGGAGGTTAACAGAAAAAATGGAATGTTTGTGGCAGATGTACAAGAGCAGTAAATAGTATGTCACCTTAGAAATAGTAAATAGTTTCTATAATCTAGGCAATGAGATTAGCTATGGAAAAGGATGCTCTGAAAGTATTGTTGCAAGAATACTAATTAACGGGATCGAAATCGATCAACATCAATGGAAATTGCAGCTGTGATACTAGTGCCGGTGGCACGTAAGAGAACCATCTGAATGTGGCCGTTGCCAGCACCGCCCCAACTGGCCTCGTGCCGGTGGCACGTAAAAAGCACCATCCGTTCGTGGCCGTTGCCAGCCTCGCCTGGCCCCCATGCCAGTGGCACGTAAAAAGCACCATCCAATCGTGGCCGTTTGCCAGATGAGTCTGGCACCCGTGCCAGTGGCACGTAAAAAGCCCCCACTACACTCACGGAGTGGTTGGCGTTAGGAAGGGCATCCAGTCGTAGAAACATTGCCAGATCAGACTGGGCCTGGTGCAGCCTTCTGGCTTCCCAGACCCCAGTTGAACCGTCCAACCCATGCTAGCATGGAAAGCGGACGCTAAACGATGATGATGATGATGGGAGGAAGATTACAGAACTTTTACATCTGTTGGTAACAAGAAGCCTCACTTTCAAGAAAGAAAAGTTGATTATACAATGCCTATCTATGAAAAGCAATGCTAAAGGTTGTGAAACTTGAGTTGTGAATGCAGTGAACAGCAGAACACTTGAAAGAATTCCACAGTAGTCAATTTTATCTTTCATCAATGTTGCTGAAGCTGTTACCATTTTTTCTTCTTTCCTTACACAAATAGTATATCTGGATACTGCAAGATCCAATTAATATTTTGCAACTTCTTTTCATGAAGTGGAGGATTATTGACTGATTTTGAATCTCACATTTGTCAATTTTGTCTTTCATCTTTTCTGATTTCAGAAATAATATATTAGTCAAGGTATTTAACGAAATAACCCCATAGCTATCTCACACAAAATAATATGACCTGGTAGAATGAAACTATACTTTCACTAAGTGTTTTATGTGTCTATGCAGTGACAATTCAATACAAACAACTCCTCAACCATCCTACCTTTCACCCAACAGTGAGGACCTTATAGCTGGATTGAGAGAGGGCTCCAGCATCACTCAGTTGTTGCATATTGTCAGCTAAGTAGATTAGAGGGAAATTTACTGTACCGTTTTACTCAGGGGCATAATGTGCCTCTTGGTCCAGGAAGCAAAACCATTACTTTATAATTGTGAAGTTAAAACCCTAATTAGTAAACCACATTCCTTTATTAGTCGAGCTCTGTGTTGCAAATAATTAGACCCCTACAAAATGTGTGATCTTGTGCATTGTTTAGAAATGATTACTTTAATTTTCCTACAGTCCTAAGCTGGTTGAAAGAATTTGTTCTGGAATTATTCCAATGTTCTTGAAATATCTGAAATTTGATGTTGCTGTGGATGTAGAGAAGCAAAACAATCAATTGCTTCAGGAAGTGAGGCAATATCCAGTTTGATTGAAGAGTCAATTACATGGTTTAAAATAGAACTGCAGATGTTAAATCATTCAGTTTATTATAAAAGTCTAAGCATATGCTTTCATTTTGAATATTTGCAGGGCTTAGGAAATTTTTGGACTGAACTGTGCCGTTTTCCATATATTGAAAGAGAAAGAGCTAAGTAAATATTTTTATTACATTTTGTTCAATTTTTACTTTATTGAAATAAAGACATAGCAATTAGAGTGGAGCAAAAAGGTACTTTTTACACAGATTTTCAAAATATCTTTTCAAGAATATATCTTTTATTGCAAACTCCTTTAAAAAGTTAAAAGTTGAAGTTATTAAATTTACATCTTGAGGCTCCGCAGCCCATTTGAAATTTTGAATAATGAACAAAATATCAATTTATAACTCATTTGCCATTCTAAATTCCTTGTTACAAATCGATTTTCTTTTGCGAAATCCTTTAAAAACCAGAGTGTTAAAATCTCAAGCTCTAATATTTATATCTTTAGGCTCCACCATGTACTTGAAATTTCAAAATTGTGTGAAATAAATAGACTTCTCGACTTTGTTTTCTTTATCATTTTTTAAACTAGTTCACTAAATATATCTGTTACATGAGGTCTAGATTACACACTCATTAAAATAAATTAAATAAATTGTCAAGATTGTAGCAGAAAAGATAATTTTTCTTAGGCAAAATGCATCCATCCCTTGTGTTATGATTGAGCGAGTTAAGCTGAAAATCTGAAACTTTCCTTTGCTGACACAGAAAGGCGACTGTGATCTGGCTGATTCTTTCTAATTAGGCTCTGCATGTACTGTTTAGATACTGCTTGATCTATTCCACCAATGATCATTTTTCAATTTGTTCATTGATCCTGTACTTGGCTCTACTACAACTACAGTTTTTAAAGGCGTTGCACTTGAAACAGGAAATGTCAAATCTTTTGTTGCATTGTTTATAAACACATTACACTTTGTTTGAAATGATGGCACATTTTTTCTATTTTTCACAAATTTTAGTAATGCATGGTACTTTAAGATCAAGATTTTCAAGTTTAACTGACTCAGTCATAACACAAATATTGGATGCCTTTTGCTAAAGAAGAATTATCTTTTCTGCTACAATTTTGACAATTTATTTAATTGAAAGATCTCTGTTAACTACGTTCTTTTCTTTTTCTCATTCAAATAAAGCACATTTTAGTTCATCCTTGTAAGTTGGCAAAACTTGCTCTTTAAATCACATAGAATACCAAATATTGGGCAGTCAGTATCATGATGTATTATTGGCTTATGAGTCATCACTAAATGTAATCAACACTATATTTAAAATGATCATTAATTTTAATACAATGGCCTAAAGTCAAGGTACAAAGCAGAAAACTTCACACATGTACGACGTATGTCCACACACAATAACTGTTGCAGTGGCACTGGAGAGAAATTCACTCTCTTGTTCTCTTTACAGTCAATGTGAAACCTCAAGATATTAGTCAATTGTATTGAAACTTGGTATGCAACCTCTTAAAAATACTATATTTACTGTTTTGCATTCTGCTATGTAGAAATATGTATTCCTTACAACTTATAATCCATGAGATCCAAACTTCAACCAAAAATGGCGATTTTTAAAATTTTCAATTGCGTTTCAAAGCCTGAAAAAAATATTTAATCACAAGCATTTTCATACACCTTTCTTTAAACACAAATTCGCAACAAAATATCGATTCTTGGTTACCAATTTCAAAAGTTGCATTTTTCATCCAGTCTAATAGTGATGCATAAATATAACAATATAGAGATACATATATAAGGTGGCAAGCTGGCAGAGTCTTTAGCATAATGCTTAGTGGCATGTCGTGCTTCTTTACATTCTGGGTTCAAATTCTCTGCTTTTCACCTTTTGGGGTTGAGAGAATAAATAGCATTTGACCACTGGGGTTATTGTAATTGACTTAGCTCTCTTGGTCTTGTGCCAAAATTTAAAACCAATGTAAAGATATAGGTATCTAAACATTGGCTCTTTGTCTCTAAACATTGGCTCTTTGTTCCAACTTCCTATCCATTGACAAAAATATACAATATACATATGATCACAAAAACACAAATTCCACAATTTACAAAGTAAACATCGAGATGTCAATCTGCACACTAACTCATAAAGGTCACTGCTAGCTCTCACTGCACGTGCAGCTTTCTACTACTATCTGTTGGCATGCTACAGAACTAGTCTGGAAACTTTTTGATACCACCTTGTACTTTATTGATCAACCTAATATCAGAGTCCAGCTTAAACCCAGAGTTCTTATATGACTTAGTCTTGGAGTTTTTTTACTGCCTCTGCTGCAACTTTTCATGCCACAGTGTACCAAAAGGTCTCTAGAGTAATGTTACTTGACAAGATGCATAGCTTGGAGGCTAGGGAGTCTCTCCAGGGCAAACTTCTACTTCTGCCCATTGAAGAGTTTCATCTCTGGTACCGGATTAGAATGTTGCATGAAAGAATCACTAGATGGACTCTTCAAGCCAAGCCAATTGGTGGAGCAAAATATTGTCTCAGTTGGTCATTCTTGGAAATCCAGTCAGGCAGTCTAGTGATGGTCACTTCTGATTAGACCCTATAGATGCGATACTCTAACCTGACAGCAAATAGTGGGTGGATATGACGGCTAGGTGAATGAATGAATTTATTTCTCCCTTTTTTCAGTTTAAAATTTAAAATTGAGATATTTTCACAGATTGCTATCATCAAGAAGTGTTGAGAGCAGAAGAACAAACAAATACTATTTTAAGCTACATTTGAAATTCAAACTCAATCGTTTGATGGATTCAATCAATGTTTTCCTGTATTTCCTGGATATATCTTAGCTTTCTCAGTTTGAAATTTAAGATATTAAGCTTAATACAAATGTGTGTAAAATAATTTATGAGAAATTATATCGTTAAATTCTTATGAGTTGTATTTTGAAAATAATACAGTCTAAAAGGACATAAAAATATGCATCATTAAATATGATAATACTACAAAAATATACAATGATTAACTGTTTAGCAATGAGATTACTCTGGCAAATGTAAAGCTTCTTTATTCACATCATTTTGAATTGTTCATGGTTAAAGTGAATCCTAAGGACCAGTCTTCAGAGACATGATCATCTTTGGGAATACGTTGTTATGATGTACAACAACAACCAAAGTCAGTGGACTCTACATGCTGCAAAGGTTATCTTTGGTGCTTAATTGATAATATTTTATGAGGAGACAAATTGTTATGCATATGAAAATGAGCAAGCAAATGCCCCAAGTGTTATTCTACACCTCAGACCTGTTGAGGGTGTGATCCTCTTTTATGATTTCTATGTAGCTTTGGTTCATTAATCTGTATGGTGTCCATTTACACCACAAGGACCACTAGAATATAAACTCCAGTCTGCCCTCATTCTTCATTACTCTAACACTCTACAGAACTAAACAGGTCCACAGTAACATGTTTTCTGTATTTCTTTGTTTCTTTGGCTGTTTGTTTTGTAAATGAGAAAGGCTGTATTTTGAATTTGAGAATAATGTTTCTTAAATATGTAAATGTTTGAGATGATTTATTGCAGATGTGATTATATATTTTTCAGATTATTAACTTCATCTTTTGAGATGAAAATGGTTTTTTATGCATCTCCATCTGCATTGTTTCATTTGGAACATTAAAACTGCATTTATAACATGCCATGCATTTATGGAGGGCCTTGTATATGAAACACTGCGAGGTTCTAAAGGTTGGGATGGAAGAAAAGCCTTAATGACAGAATAAACATTTTAATACATATGGAGTGAGAAATGAATTAATATAATGCTATAGAATGAAGATTCTGTAATTCCAAAGTGGAAAACTCATGAGAATCAAAGAATCAGGACATATACGTCTTACCAATAATGCAATTAGTAAGGCCAGTAGTGACATCAGTTCAATATTTCTGTGTTTGCTATGGTGGTGAGCTGGCAGAATTGTTACTATGCCAGGCAAAGTGCTTAGTGGTATTTTGTCCATCTTCACTTCCTGAGTAGAAATTCTGCCAAGGTTAACTGCCTTTCATCCATTCAAGGTCGATAAAATAAGTACCAGTTGATCATGCTGGGGTACCACCTTTCAGAATTTTTAATGGAATGACTCAACCCCTGTACCTATTGTTTTTAAGATTGGTACTTATTCTGTTGATCATTTTTGGTGGACTGCTAGATTATGGGAGCATAAACACACCAACACTGGTTGTCATGCAATGGTTCAGGACAAACAAAGATGCACACACACACACATACACACACGTGTGTGTGGCAGGCTTCTTTCAGTTTCCCAAAGCTATAGCAGAAGACACTTGCCTGTGGTTACATGTTGATGTAATTGACTTACCCCTCCCCCGAAATTGCAGGCCTTTGAAACCAGTATTTCAGTCTTTGCTGAGAGATAAATATTAATAGCCAAGAATAAAACTCCTAATGAGGTTCTGAGATTAAAGTAATTGAAATGAAGTTCAAATCTAGGTTCAAAGAATTCATGTCTAAAGATAGAATTAATTGCACAAAATGTTATAATCGTAGGTTTTTTGTCTTTGTCTGAAGATGTAAAGATTGTGATGATGATCACAATAGTCATGATAATGTGTGTTCCTTTATTTCTTTCACAGGAAATTAGCGAAAAAACATTTTGGAAGTAACAAGGTTAGTTCTTATTTATTTTGTACGAGGCAGCATATTGAGTTTGTGTAGGTCTTGGAAATAAGTTAGAAGATCCTCTGTTAATGTTGAATTGAAAGAGACAAGCATCCTAACCACAGACTTGTTATCTCTCATCTGTTATATCACAAACCAGAGACCTTAAAAGTTGTTTTCAGATTTAGCATTATTTTGCTTTTGAAGGTGAAATGCTGGTGGTATTCCTTTTTTAAAGTAGTAGGGGTAGCAGCAGCAGCACAACCACCAGTAGCAGCAACAGCATTGATTGTGACTTTTGTGGCTATTACAGTTATTGTTGTTTAGCTCCAGTTGTCTTTCCATGAGAGTCTAAAGACCAAGGACACACATTAAATCCTTACACTGTAAAAATACTATATGAATGAATTTTGCCAGATCCATGTAAGCTATGAAATGTGTATATTAAAACTATGATGATGATGATGATTTCCAATCTATAGGTCGTTATTTTCCTTCATATGGACATAAGATGACCAGCTGTTTTGTTTTGATCAAAGTCCTTTGTTTTATCAGAAAACTGGATACAGGTCTTACATACCACTCACTTTAACACCACCATCTGCTTCTTGGGTGCTTTTAGTATGAATTCTCTCACCTTCATGCATTTGGACGAAATCAGCAGTTCCCTCTCCATCCATTTGTTTTTTCCTTCAGATGTTGAGGTTGAACAACATACATGGAAATCCTTACAAGTCTGAGACAGGGCTACCAAAATATCATGGAAACTTACCTGCCCCTTCTAACAAACGTGTTTAAGACATTTTAAAGATGATAGTTGATAAAGATTTAGCTGAGCAATCAAATGACAGCTTAACACTTTTCTTGAATTTCTGTATTCAAAATTGTGCGGAGGTCAACATAGCTTTCCATCTTTTCCTGTCTGATAACACAACATACAACAATTTAGCTGATAGGCAGCAGTAGTGTTTGTAGCTGGTTGGAGAAGTACCCATTCCTCCTTTGAAATAGAAGCTAATGAACTCACTGTGAATCTTGATACAGCATTATCCAATATATCTTTCATCTTGTTTCAGTTGCTAGACTGTGGCCATGCTGGGGTACCACCTTTCAGAATTTTTAGTGGAATGACTCAACCCCTGTACCTGTTGTTTTTAAGATTGGTACTTATTCTGTTGATCACTTTTGGTGGACTGCTAGATTATGGGAGCATAAACACACCAACACTGGTTGTCATGCAATGGTTCAGGACAAACAAAGATGCACACACACACACACACACACACACACATACACACACGTGTGTGTGGCAGGCTTCTCTCAGTTTCCCAAAGCTATAGTAGAAGACACTTGCCTGTGGTTACATGTTGTGGGACTGAACCTGCAACTATGTGGTTGGGAAACAGACCTCTTACCACACAGCCTCCCTTTTTTCTGAAAGATTTCAGGGTTATTTTGTTGCTATCTTTTAGTGACTGCATAGAATCTTCTTTTAAGAAGGGAATATCAAAATCAGTTGACAGTGCAAGATGAAATGCCTTGTAGTATTATGTCACATCCCTTTACTGCATCACTTCTCAAGTTAGGCAATATCCCCCATCAGTCAATGATTTCAGCTCTTTACTAGAAGTTAAAATGTATAGAGAAAAAGATTAACTTCTTTTTTGTTTAAGTGTTTCTGTGAGTCAGGTAATGTTTTGTTTCATTGAATAGTGGAAACCAATCCAAAATAGAATTATTAATGTCAAATCATTGCTTTTTTTATAAAGCTACAATAAATGCTTTTATTGTAAACTTTTTTAGTCATATGAAAATTTCAAAAAGGAAATGGACAGCCATCCATACTCTATAAAAAGGAAAAGAGCCCTGTAAGTAATTTTATAAGATTCTGCTTAAATTTAATTTTTACCTTCAATTATAGAGAAACTATGATGTATATAAATATGATGATGATGTCAGGATAGTAAGAGAAGCCATGACATTGTTGATATGAGACAACATTAAATATATATGTTTCAACTTCAGTAAGTCCTGGTTATGCAACTTTGAATATACTAATTTTGTTTGTATGTTTTAACCAGGTGGTACACAAAAGAGTCATACCCAGTGACTGGTGTAGCAGCACCATAGTCAACTGCTACAAAGGTAAAGGTGATACTTTAGAAATAATTACAGAGGTTTAAGATTCTTGGATCATAGCCCAACTAATTAGCGAGAGAGTTAGTCTGGATGAAATGCAATTTGGTTTTGTGCTGGAAGAAACATCACTGAGGCTATATTTCTGGTAAAACAGCTGCATGAGAAATACCTAGCCAAAGATAAACCTTTGTACTTGACTTTTGTTGACTTGGAAAAAGCCTTTGACATGGTTCTTCAATACCTTATCTGATGGTCTATTCAGAAACTAGGGATCGACTAGTGGTTGGTGATAGCTGTACAAGCCAAGTACAGGGATGTGGTCAGTAAGTTGAGGGTTGGCATCAAGTATAGCAAAGAACTCCAGGTAGGCGTAGGGGTTCACCAAGGATGACGCCACAGTCCCCTCTTGTTCATCATAGTCCTCCAGGCAATAACTGAGAAATTCAAGAGAGGCTGTCCCTGGGGGCTCCTCTATGCTGATGACCTTCTTCTTAAAGCTGAATCACTTCCAGAACTAGAGAAGTTTCAGGTGTGGAAGCAAGTTCTAGAATCGAAGGGCCTTAGAGTTAACCTACCAAAAACCAAAGCCTTAGTAAGTAAGAAGACAGACAAATTACACATCCCTTTAGGTAGATGGCCCTGCTTGATCTGTAGAACAGGTGTAGGTAGAAACTCCATAAGATGTACCCAGTGTAAGCTATAGACACATAAGATGTGCAGCAATGGAATCGAAGGGCCTTAGAGTTAACCTACCAAAAGCCAAAGTCTTAGTAAGTAGGAAGGCAGACAAATCACACACACCTTTAGGTAGATGGCCCTGCTTGATCCGTAGAAATGGTGTAGGTAGAAACTTCATAATATGTACCCAGTGTAAGCTATAGACACATAAGATATGCAGCAATATCAGAGGAAGGTTAACAGGAAAAATAGCTTTTGTGTGTGGAAGGTAGGTGGCCAAGTCAGATGCCCCAAGAGCATAGCTGCTAGAAGAATAGGCTGAGCAAAGTTCAAAGAGCTCCTACCTCTGCTGTGGAAGATTGTATGGTGCCTAGGTGCAAAGTGCCATGCTACATGGCAGTGAAACAGTGACTGCCAAGGACATGCATAGGTTTGTAAGAAATGAATCTCGTAGGCCCCACTAGATGTGTAATATCAGTGTGCATGCACAACAGTGTAATCACCCTGAGAGAAAATTTAGGTATAAGAGGTATCAGATATGGTGTGTAAGAGAGTTGACTGCATTGGTATGGTGATACGATGCTCATGGACAAGGACAGAAGTGCTGTCCTCTAATGGTGGAGGAAACCTGTGGAAGAAACAGACCCAGGAAGATATGGGCCGAGATGATCACGCATGATCTTTAAAAGTTGTGCCTCATGGAGGCAATGATAAGTAACCGAGACCTTTGGCAATATGCTGTGCTTGAGTAGATCTGACAAGCCTAATGAGATCATAGTTGTGACCAATGCCAGTGCCATCGAACTGGCACTCATACCAGTGGCATGTTAAAGACACTGTTCAAGCATTGGACTTCATGGAGGCAGTGACAAGTGAGCAAGACCTTTGGTGATATACTGTGCTTGTGAAGACCTGTCAAGCCAAGTGAGATCATAGACATGGCTGATGCTGGTGTCATATCAATGGCACCCATGCCAGTGGTATGCAAAAGCACCCACTACACTGTTGGAGTGATTGATGTTAGGAAGGGCATTCAGCCATAGAAAAATTGATACTATTCACATATAAATGTCCATAAAAACTTGTTCAAATATATTTAGAAGAAAAACTGCAAAAACCTTCAACATTCTCTAAAGATTAATAATCGATGAAGGAAGACTTATAATTCAAATACATTCCAGTTTGATATGCTACAGACATCCACAAATATGATGCCTGATAGAGATTAGACTTATTCAAATGTATTGTAGATTTAGATTAAAATAATAAAATTTACAAACACAAAATAACAATTCTGTAATGGTTCTTTTTGTGAGCTGGTGTAGAAATAATAATGATGATTGTGATGATGTGATGAAAATTTGTTTGTTTCTTTTGCAGGGAGCTGGTAGAGCAACACTTTAAAGAGTATGAGGTTAGTTGATACGATTTATTTACTGTGCAGTATATTGGCAGAGAGATTCAAGCATCGGATAGAAGGCTTTGCAGTATTTGTCTTGGTTGTCTAAATTCTGAGTTCAAATAACAGTGAAGTTAATTTTACCTTTCACTTTTTGAATTTAATAATAATAGTAGCAGTCCAGGATTGTTAAAACACCTGACTGGATGCCTTGTGGTATCTCATCCTGCTCTTTCCCTTCTCACAGCCATGCTTGTGATGACACTGCTGTGAAGCTGTATTGGCCTTTGTCTTTTCCTTAGATAACATTGTGCTGTAGACAGAGGCTTCAATGTACAAGCAACAGCTGGTCTTCTACACAGTTTCCATCTACCAAATTTTATTCTCAAGGAATTGGTCAAACAATTACTGGAGTAGAAAACACTTGTCGAAAGTGCTGTGCATTGGGATTGAATCAGGAATCATGTGTTTCAAATTGAATGTCTTCTCTACCCAACCATGCCCACACCCATTTAAAATACAGCCATCCACTTTCACAGCCACAAAGCAGACACAAGCATTGATATGCATTTAAAAAGTATACTTTGCAATCATGTGCTTCCAGGTTCTATCTCAATACAGAATTCCTAAGATAATTATTTCTATGTTAACCTGGGGTCAAATCTAATTTGGTGTTTGAAGTTTGATAGCAGCAAACTCTTTGAAAGCTCTCTTGCATGGGCTTTACAAGTTCTTTGGTGTTAGGTTTGATCCCTTGTCCATTCTTATACCACCAGCTGTACCAATGATGCATTCAGTGGAATTCCTTCTGTAGTAAGCATTCACTTGAGGTATATGATCTGATGATAACAAGCAAGTGATGGTTTCATCCTTCCCTTTTCCTACCAGTGATGGAGGCCCTGCATAAGTGTCCTTATTGGGTTTTGTCATTAGAAGCACTCTTTTGGATAATAGGTCTGCTGGAAGAGGACTGTCCTGGGGCTAAACAATTACAACAGAGCTAAAAATAACTGATTTGTTAATAAATCTGGTATTATTTAATCATAAACTGCCAATGTATATACACTCGCAGAAATGCTATGGTTGCAAGAGTAAAATATTGGATTACATGCTCTTACATCATAGGATCAAATCCAGTGCAGGTGTTTTTTTTTTTTATTTATTCAGCGTTTGGCCTTCCTCTATATCAATTCATGTCTGTGTTGGGATTAATTTAGCAGGTAATCTCTTCATATTGTCTAAAATTGGGCTGCAACCTAACTACAGGTAACACTTGCAGCAATGTCAGTTGACAAAGCAATAGTCCTCGGGTGAATATAGTGGTATGGTAGTAATGGTTTTGGTTGTCGATGGCAGAGGCGACAGCAGCAGCAGTATTAATAGTAGTATTAGCAGCAACATCAATGGCAGAAACATTTAATGTACAATTCCTCATTTTCAATCATGTGGTGATAAAGATTACCAACAGTTTGGGTTTCATTTTTTACCTTCAGATAATCAGGTTGAACATCATACATTGAAATCTTTACAAGTCTGAAGGGCTACCAAAATGTCACAAAAAGTAACTTGCCTCATCTGACAAACTTATAAAAAAATATTGAATTTATTTTGGAGCATTGTCTGAAATTGAGGAACTTAATACAAGCTGATGCTATTTCAAAGATGATAGTCGATAACAATTTGGCTGCTATATTTTAGCAAATGAAATGATTATATGTTGCCTTCTGTGATGGCCCTTTTCTGTTAGGAACTAGAGATTAGATTTATTTTCTTCCTGAAACATATTTTGCTTCTTTGTTTTGGAATTCTACATCTCTTTTCAATATTAGTAATTTGGTACAGCTTTAAGACTTGATGATATGGGAAGTTAGATGTGGTTGGTGTAAATATTAAACAGAATATTGAGGCTGGATATGGGTGCATTCACTCTGAAAGGCTTAATTCCAGCTAGGTTCTGAATGAGCAATGTTGTTCAAAGTGATACCATTTTGTCTTCTTTCCTTACCCAAAAACTATATCTGGATACTGTAAGATCCAGTATATCCAAAACTTTTTTTTTATTCAAAATGCAATGAATATTTTGCAACTTCTTGTAATGAAGTGGGGGATTATTGCCTGATTTTGAATCTCACATTTGTCAATTTTGTCTTTCATCCTTTCTGATTTCAGAAAATATTAGTCAAGTATTTAGAAAAATAATCCACAAAAATAACCCCATAGCTATTTCACACAAAATAATATAATCTGGTAACATGAAACCATACTTTCACTAAGTGTTTTATGTGTCTATGCAGTGACAATTCAATACAAACAACTCCTCAACCATCCTACCTTTCACCCAACAGTGAGGACATGATAGCTGGATTGAGAGAGGGCTCCAGCATCACTCAGCTGTTGCATATTGTCAGCTAAGTAGATTAGAGGGAAATTTACTGAACCGTTTTACTCAGGGGCATAATGTACCTCTTGGTCCAGGAAGCAAAGCCATTACTTTATAATTGTGAAGTTAAAACCCTAATTAGTAGACCACATTCCTTTATTAGTCAAGCTCTGTGTTGCAAATACTTAGACCCCTACAAAATGTGTGATCTTGTGCATTGTTTAGAAATGATTACTTTAATTTTCCTACCGTACAAAGTTGGTTGAAATAATTTGTTTTGGAATTATTCCAATGTTCCTGAAATATCAGAAATTTGATGTTGCTGTGGATGTAGAGAAGCAAAACAACCAATTGCTTCAGGAAGTGAGGCAATATCCAGTTTGATTGAAGAGTCAATTACATGGTAAAATAGAACTGCAGATGTTAAATCATTCAGTTTATTATGAAAGTCTAAACATATGGTTTCATTTTGAATATTTATAGAATTACAAACCTCTCTTGAAAGACCTGAACAGTGAAGATATTGACAAAGAAAGAGCTAAGTAAATATTTTTATTACATTTTGTTTAAATTGGGTTTTTACTTTATTGAAATGAGGAGATTGTGTTATATAAATGTGACCACAATATAATCATATATATATCAAATCAAATCAATCAAAAGCAAAATCAAAATCAAATTCGATAACTGGCGTCTGTGCTGGCAGAGTGCAATGAGCACAAATACGAGCGTGATCATTGACAGAGCAGCTAACCGGCTTCCGTGCCAGTGGCACGTAAAGGGCACCATTCGAGCGTGATCATTACCAGCATCGCCTTACTGGCACTTGTGCCTGTGCTAGTAGGGTGCCAAGAGCATCATCCGAGTGTAATCATTGCCAGAGCAGCCAACTGGTTTCCGTACCAGTGGCACATAAATGGGCACCATTCGAGTGTGAACATTACCAAAGTTACTGGGTACCATTTGAGCGTAATCGTTACCAAAGTCACCTTACTGGCACCTGTGCTGGTGGCATGTGTAAAAGGATTTGAGCAAGGTCATTGCCAGTACCACCTGACTGGCCTCCATGCCGGTGGCACGTAAAAAGCACCCACTACACTCTCGGAGCGGTTGGCGTTAGGAAGGGCATCCAGCCGTAGAAACTCTGCCAAATGAAGACTGGAGCCTGGTGCAACCATCTGGTTTGCCAGCCCTTAGTCAAAATCGTCCAACCCATGCTAGCATGGAAAGCGGACATTAGACGATGATGATATATATATATATATATTTATCATTATATATATATAGCCCTTAGTCGCCTTCTATTCATCATAGTCCTCCAGGCAATAAGAGAGGAATTCAAGACAGGTTGCTCCTGGGAGCTCCTTTATGCAGATGACCTGGCCCTCATAGCAGAATCACTACCGGAACTAGAAAAGAAATTTCAGGTGTGGAAGCTAGGCTTAGAATCAAAGGGCCTTAGAGTAAGTGTAGCAAAGACCAAAGTTATAGTAAGCAGAAAGGCGAACTCATCACACACCCCCTCGGGTAGGTGGCCCTGCTCGATCTGTAGAAAAGGTGTAGGTAGAAACTCTATAAGATGTACCCAGTGTAATCTATGGATGCATAAGAGGTGCAGCAACATCAAAGGAAAATTAACTGAGAAGATAGCTTTCATGTGCGGCAGATGCACAGGGGCAATAGACACCACAGATACTCAGAAAACAGATTCCATCACACTCCAGGGGGAGAAACTAGAAGTAGTTGATAGTTTCCGCTACCTAAGTGACCAAGTTAGTAGTGGAGGTGGATGCTCAGAGGGTGCCACCACTAGAATATGAATAGCCTGGGCAAAGTTTAGAAGGCTCCTACCCTTACTGGTGACAAACGGTCTCTAGCTCTGAGTGAAAGGTAGATTGTATGATGCATGTGTGTGAACTGCCATGCTTCACGGTAGTGAAACATGGGATGTGACTGCAGAGGAAATGTGTAGGCTTGAAAGAAATGCTAACATGATCCACTGGATGTGTAATGTCAGTGTGCACACACGACAGAGTGTAAGCGCCCTGAGAGAAATGCTGGACATAAGAAGTATCAGATGTGGTGTGCAACAGAGATGTTTGCGCTGATATGGTCATGTACTGCGGATGGATGAGGAGAGATGTGTGAAGAAGTGCCACTCCCAAACAGATGAAGGTATCTGGGGGAGAGGTAGACCCAGAAAGACATGTGATGAGGTAGTCAAGCATGACCTTCGAATGTTGGGCCTCACAGAGGCAATGACGAAAGACTGAGACCTCTGGAGATATGCTGTGACTGCAAAACCCTGACAAATAGTGTGAGTTCATGGCTGCTTCCTGCACCAGTTTCGCATAGTCCCAGCCCATCCAAAGTACTTTGGATTGCAGAACGATCTGTTGTGGTTACCTTGGATCGTAGGGTGACCTGCTGTGCTTGAGGAGACTTATTGAGTCAAGTACATCAACATCAAAATAAATATCAAATGGAAATTATAGTTGTGATACCTGTGCCAGTGTTCTTGTCCCATTTTGTATTTATATATGTGTGTGTGTATATATATATATATATATATATATATAATATATATATATATACACATACCTATGCCAGCATGGAAAACAGACATTAAGCAATGATGATGAGGATCATATATACAGGGGACTCCTCTTTATAATTTGCATAAATGACCTTTCCAGTGTCGTAAATCACTGCAAAGTGATAATATTTGCTGATGACACTAAGCCGCAGCAAATCATTAATGAAGAATACGACCGCACTCAACTCCAGTCTGATCTATATGCTGTGAGTCAATGGACAGACAAAAACAAAATGCAACTGAACGATGGAAAATTTGAGCTGATGCATTTTGGAAGAAAGTCTATACTAAAACAGCCATACTCTCTTCCTTCAGGGGAAGCGCTCACACCCTCTAACAATATCAAAGACCTAGGCGTAATTGTTGATGACAATCTCAATTGGAGTGTCCACATCAACAATAAGGTTGATATAGCTCATAAGATTAGCTCCTGGATATTAAGAACCTTCCAGTCCAGAGAGCAAGGTGTCACCATACCACTTTTCTCCTCTTTTGTACGGCCACACCTCGAATACTGCTGCCCACTGTGGTCTCCCCATACAAAACAAAACATCTCAAGGATTGAATCACCCCAGAGAGCACTCACTAAACGAATTGAAGGCATGACTGATCTCGATTATTGGGACCGCCTTAAAGCCTTGAAACTCTACTCTCTCCAGCACCACCGTGAGCGGTACATCATTTATACGATGTGGAGAATATACCGCCAACTTTGCCCAAATGACCTGAACATTAGTTTCAAGGTTCATCCAAGGCTGGGACCATGGGCCATACGTCCCCTGCCCAATTCAGGATCACAGCATATAGGTAGACTGCGACATAATTTCTTCTCCTCAACAGGCCCTGCCCTGTTTCACATTGTCCCGAAAGAGATTAAAGAAGAAAAAGATCCCATCAACTTTAAACGGAGTCTGGATAGATTTCTTCAAGGAATACCGGATAAGCTATCCATAATAGGATACAACTCACCCAACAAGAACTCACTACTTGAATGGACCATAAACAAAACTTGACTTAAACAATATTTAGATAATCCTATCAGGTGGTGCTATTAAGTTAGACATGGCCTGGACCAATCTTTGGTCGAAACATATCTAAGTTTATATCATCATCATCATCATCATCGTTTAACGTCCGCTTTCCATGCTAGCATGGGTTGGACGGTTCAACTATGGTCTGGGAAGCCCGAAGGCTGCACCATGCCCAGTCAGATCTGGCAGTGTTTCTACAGCTGGATTCCCTTCCTAACGCCAACCACTCCATGAGTGTAGTGGGTGCTTTTTACGTGCCACCGGCACATAGGCCAGGCAATGCAGTGCTGGCTACGGCCACGTTTGGATGGTTCTCTTACGTGCCACCGGCACTCGTATCACAACTACAAATTCCATTTATGTTGATCGATTTCGATTTTGATTTTCACTTGCCTCAACAGGTCTTCACAAATAGAGTTTTGTGTCCCAAGAAGGAAAGGTATGCACAAGTGGACTGACTACGTCCCAGGTAGAGGTCACGGGTTATGGCCTCACTTGTCCTACCGGGTCTTCTCACACACAGCATACTTCCAAAGGTCTCGGTCTCTGGTCATTTCCTCGGTGAGACCTAAAGAGCGAAGGTCGTGCTTCACCACCTCGTCCCAGGTTTACCTGGGTCTACCTCTTCCACAGATTCCCTCAACCGCTAGGATGTGGCACACGACCATCTTCATCCATTCTTACCACATGTCCATACCAGCGTAGACGTCTCTCTTGCACACCACATCTGATGCTTCTTAGGCCCAACTTTTCTCTCAAGGTACTTACACTATGTGGGGTATGAACACTGACGTTACACATTCATCGGAGCATACTGGCTTCATTTCTTGCAAGCTTACGCATATCCTCAGCAGTCACGGCCCATGTTTCACTGCCATGTAGCATGGCTGTTCGTACACGTGTGTCATACAGTCTGCCTTTTATTCTGAGCGAGAGGCCTTTTGTCACCAGCAGAGGTAAGAGCTCTCTGAACTTTGCCCAGGCTATTCTTACTCTAGCAGTTACACTTTCAGCACACCCGCCCCCGCTACTGACTTGATCACCTAGGTAACGGAAACTATCAACTATTTCTAGATTTTCTCCCTGGAATGTGGCGGAAGATGGTCTCTGCGCATTTTCAGTGTTTATTGCACCAGAGCATCTGCCACATACAAAAACTATCTTCCGAGTTAGCCTTCCTTTGACATTGCTGCACCTCTAATGTGTCCATAGCTTACACTTGGTGCATCTTATAGAGTTCCTACCTACGCCTTTTCTACAGATCGAGCAGGGCCATCTACCTGAAGATCAAATCACATCTACCTGTGATTTGTCTACCTTCCTACCTTTAGCTAGGTTGACTCTAAGGCCCTTCAATTCTAATCCTTGCTTCCATGTCTGAAACTTCTTCTCCAGTTCTGATAGTGACTCAGCAATTAGAGCAAGGTCATCAGCATAGAGCTCCCAGGGGCATCCTTTCTTGAATTCCTCCGTTATTGCCTGGAGGACTATCATAAATAGGAGGGGGCTGAGGACTGAGCCTTGGTGAACCCCAACCTCTACCTGGAATTCTTCACTGTACTCGTTGCCAACCGTCACCTTACTAACAGCGTCTCTGTACATGGCTCGCACAGCTTTCACTAACCATTCATCTATCCCTTGTTTCCTCATTGACCACCAGATAAGGGATCGGGGGACCCTGTCAAAGGCTTTCTCCAAGTCAACGAAAGCCAGGTACAGAGGTTTATCTTTGGCTAGGTATTTCTCCTGCAGCTGTGTCACCAGAAATATGGCATCGGTGGTGCTTTTCCCTGGCACGAAACCGAACTGCATCTCGTCCAATTTGACTCTCTCCCTGATCAGTTGAACCATCATCCATGTGGACACATTTCTCTCCTACCACATTACGATTCTCTCTCACACACTGTCTTGCAACACAAAATACCTCAAGTCTTTGGTCCTCACGGCGCAGAACATTGGCAAATTTTTTCTTATCTGCTTCCCCTCTGGCTACAAAAACCTGTCTCCTAGCTTCTCTTTTCGCAGTATGATACAATTCCCTGTTACCGCCATTCTTCCAGTCCCTCCAAGCCTGTCTCTTGTCTCTAATAGCCCTGTCTACAACATAGTTCCACCACCACGTTTCCCTGGGACGAGATGGGACTTTCACAGATCTGGTCAGTGGCTCTCAGCAGATTGTCCCGTAGGAACCTTCACACACACACTCACACACATATATATATATATATATATATATATATATATATACATTGGGGCATCCCATAAATAATAGGTTTGAAATTTTGTTTTTTGCTTTCAAAATTAGAATAAACAAAGTTCTTTTTCAATCTAAAATATACACTCCCTCATTTTCTACAATGCTCTTCCATCTATCTGCTAGACTTGTAAGGCCCCTGCTTCCAAAATTGACTTGTCAATTATGAAGCATATTCCTTCTGTACTGTTTTGACTTCATCTACAGAATTCATATTTTTTCTGTTCAAATGATTTTGAAGTCTGCATGTGGCTGAGCATTATCCTGATGGAAGAACATCTTTCGTCTTCAAACCAAAGATGGTCGTTTTTCTTCTAGCGTTGACTTAAGCCACAAAAGCTGCTCACAGTAGATCTCCTTTGTTATCACTTGGTTTAGGTTTAAAAGTTCAAAGTGGACTAAACCTTTTATATCTCACCCAACAGATGACAACACATTATGTGGGTGAAGACCTTCTTTAGCCTGGGGTGCCAATGTTTCCCCTTTCCCTACCTCCTGTCTTCAGCACTTGACATTTTTATAGAGAACCCATTTCTCATCACCAGTCACTATTCAGTCCAAGGAAGGTTCATTTGTGAGATGTGACTACAAAGAAGAGCACACGTTCAATCTCTGCACATGAATAGACTTTGAAAGTTTGTGAGGAACCCCTTGATTTTATTTGTTAACTTTTGTGCTGGCATGCAGGTGTCTATGAATGGTTGGATGACCAAATCCAAGCTGCTCTGCTAGTTCCTCAACAGTTACAATGGGATTTTGTTCCACCAGGGTTTGCAGGACATCCTCGTTGAGCTCTACATATCTTCTAGGTTGAAGCTCATCTTCTAGGCCATAGTTTCTGGCTTGGAATTTCTGGATCCACTGTTGACTCTGGCTTATGTTTATTGTCTGATCCTCATATACTGCACCAATATTCCTCACGTTTTCCATTACTGTGTTGCCTTTATTGAATTCATTTAGCAAAATATGCTGAATATGCTCCTTTGTCACTTCCATTATAATTTTGAAAAAATAACTGTTAAAATTGAGCTGCACTCTTCAAAACTTGCACTAAGAAAAAGGATAAGTACAAGGTACAGTTATTACCTGCTTTTAAAAGCAAGTTGATGCAGGTAGTTTATCCCATCCCCATCCGACTTTTAGTTCATATATCTGCAAAAATACCACATTATTTGTGGATGACCCAATATAAGGTGGTGATTTGTCAGAGGCTTTAGCACAACATTCATAATGCTTAGTAACATTTCATCCATCTTTACATTCTGAGTTGAAATTCTGTTGAGGTTGACTTTACCTTTCATCCTTTCACATTTGATAGAATAAGTAAAAATTTAGCTATGGGGGCAATGTTATTGACTTAGCCCTCTCCTGAAGTTGCTGGTACTGTGCCAGAATTTGAGACCATTCTGGAATAAGATGGAGGAAGTTCAGTAATCTATTGCCTCTGTTTGCAATAAAAGAACTCTCTCTCTCTCAGAGTGAAAGGTAGACTGTGTGATGCTTGTGTTTAAATGGTTATACTCCATGGTATTGAGACATGCGCAGAAAGAAAACTTTTCACCCATCTACCCCAGTAAACCAATCTGCAGCTCTACATGTTTTCTCTTCCTCACATTTCCTCCTTCATGCACTATGCCTATGACTCACTCCCCAATCCTATCCTCATAGCCCATTTTCTCTGTATCATTGCTATCTGGTAGTCCCCCTGACTCTGTATATACACAGGTTTTCACCTCTCACTTCCACTCCCCACTCTCTATTCACATTTATTATTATGACCTGTCCTCATGCCCCTATTCCTCTGTATTATTGCTATCCAGTAGCCCCCTGACTCTATATATACCCTGGATTTTCACCACTTACTTGCACTCCTTAATCACTCTTCTTTTGCAATATCCTGCGACTTATATTATGACCTTTGAACCTCAGGGGTATGCCCCAGCACTTTCCACCATCAATACCTGTTTCTTCCTTTATTTAACCATCCCATTTATATTCTGATCATTGTTCCTTGTGAATCTGCACAGTATTTCTCCACCATCTCTATCCTGCTGTCTCCAACTCTCTCTCTCGCTCTCTCTCTCCCCTTCTCTTGCACTTCCCTCAGGTTGGGTAACCATGGATCTCCTTTGTGGCAGCACACCCATTTCTGTCTATATTCCTGCTCTCTCTCTCTCTCTCTCTCTCTCTCTCTCTCTCTCTCTCTCTCTCTCTCTCTCTCTCTCTCTCTCTCTCTTGCTGCATAACCTTGTACTTCCTCTATAATGAGACACCTGTATCTGTCTCACTATAACCTTTCATCATCCAACACAAGATCATCTCCTCCAATGCTTCTTCCCCTCTTGAAAGTTTTTTTTTTTGGTTTGCAAGTACTTGGTGACCCTGTCGGTGCAGGCGCCACTTAAAAGTCCCCAGTCCACACTATAAAGTGGTTGGTGTTCAGAAGGATATCAAGCTCTCAAAACCTTGCCAAAACTGACCTCACCTGTGCATGTGCCTCATAAAAAGCACTTCTGACCTCACCTGTGCTTGTGCCACGTAAGAAGCACTACTGACTTTGCCTGTACTTGTGCCATGTGAAAAGCACTAAGTCCACTCTGCTGTAAAATTCCTGCCAAAACAGTTACAGAAGTCTTGTGAAATCATCCCACCCATGCTAGCATGTAAGGGAGATGCTAAATGATGATGATGATGATGCACCTAATATATTTTCTTCATACCAATTCCCATATTACATTCATATCTACACTAGGTCTCCTTAGCAGGTTATTGTGTCCTAGCATATGTGCTGCTTCTTTTAGTTTTCATATTTACCAGTGGTGTTGTCTGTCTATAATTTTAACTTCATCCCACAGGAGGAGGTGGTCTGCATTTTTCCATACATGATCTGTGATACCTGATTTGTCAATATCCCCTCGTATCACAGCTTTATGATGTTCTTCTACTTTTATTTTAAGGGGGCAGCATGTTTTTCCCTTGTATACCCTACTGCAACTACATGGGATGGAGTTTTTGACCATATTTTCTTCTCTGGGTAGTTTTACTCAGAGGAGATATTTGAGAAGAGTTGTATTACCTCTGAATACTGTCTTGATGTCAAATGGACTGCATATCTTTGGTATCTTTTCCAAGAGGCCTTTGACATAGGATACACAGACTGTGGTCAATTTATGGGTTTCATCCTCTCTCCACTTCCTAATAGGAGTGGACACTATGTTTTCAAGGTGGCTGTGGCATAGTAGATTGTTTCTTAGCCTGATCATTTCTTGGTGGTGTATATCAGGATTGCTATTTATAGTCTTTGCTCAATGTTTTAGGCACCGAGCAATCCCACTATTTATACTGTATGGATGATAGAAATTGAAGTCGAGGTATCATCCATGAAGGTTGGATTGTGGTATTCAGATGCCCTGAACCCATACTTAGTGTGTGTTATTAATACATCCAGGAATGCTAGCTGATTGTCTTTTTCCTTTTTCCACTGTGAACTGTATGGATGGCTTTATTGAGTTCATGTAATCTAGCAGTACTTGGACATCCTCCTGGTGGGGCCATAGTATAAATGTGTCATCAACATATCAAAGCCATGGGGTTGGCTTTAGTGGTGTTGATCCTAAAGTTAAATTCTCAAAGTATTCCATGTATATATTTTCAATTTCTGGTGATAATAGTGAATCCATAGCTAAACCCTCTTCCTGTTAATATATATCATATTTACTCTGAAGTGGGTAGATTGCAGCCACACACGTCCAGCTCTGTTAACACCACTGAAAAATATGAAAACTAAAAAGGCAGCACATATGCTAGGTCACAATAACCTTCAAAAGAGACCTAGTGCTGATATCATCATCATCATCATCATTTAATGTCCATTTTCCATGCTGGCATGGATTGGAGGGTTTGACTGAGGTCTGGAGAGCCAGCGGCTGCACCAGGCTCCAATCTGATCTGGCAATGTTTCTACAGCTGGATGCCCTTCCCAACACCAATCACTCCAAGAATGTAATGGGTGGACGATTTGACCTTCATTTTCTTTCAAGCCTATGCATGTCATCGACATTCATGGCCCATGTTTCACTGCCATGTAGCATGGCAGTTTGCACACATGCATCATACAGTCTTCCTTCCACTCTGAGCGAGAGGTCGTTAGTTGCCAGCAAAGGTAGGAGCTCCCTGAACTTTGCCCAGGCTGTTCTTACTCTAGTTGCTACACTCTCAGAGCAGCCACCCCCACTATAGACTTGGTTGCCTGGGTAGCAGAAGCTATTAACTACTTCTAGCTTCTCCTGGTGAAATGTGATGAATCTGTTTTCTGTATATTTTCAGTGGTTATTGCCCCAGTGCATCTGCCACACACAAAAATTATTTTCCCAGCTAACCTTCCTTTGCTGCACCTTTTATGTGTCCATAGCTTACACCAGGTACATTGTATGGAGTTTCTACCCACACGTTTTCTACAGATCAAGCAGGGCTATTTACCTGACAGCCTTCTTACCAAGACTTTGATTTTTGCTCGGTTAACCCTAAGACCCTTCGATTCTAGACCTTGCTTCCACACCCTGGCAGTGACTCAGCTATTAGAGCAAGGTCATCAGTATAGAGGAGCTCCCAAGGGCAGCCTGTCTTGAATTCCTTTGTTATTGCTTGGAGGGCTATAATGAATAAGAGGGGGCTAAGGAGTGATCCTTGGTGAGCACTTACTTCTACTCAGAATTCTTCACAATGCTCATTGCCAAGCCTCACCTTAATGACAGTATCCCTGTACAGGGCTTGTACAGCTCTTACCCACCACTCGTCTATCCCTAGTTTCTGCATTGACCACTAGATAAGGGATTGGGGGACCCTGTCAAAGGCTTTCTCCAAGTCAACAAAAGCCAAGTACAGAGGTTTATCTTTGGCTAGGTATTTTCTGCAGTTGCCTTAGCAGAAATATAACATCAGCGATGCTTCTGTCTGGCACAGAACTAAAATGCATCTCATCTAGGCTAACTCTCCCTCTAATTAGTTGAGCTATGACCCTCTCTATGACTTTCATCACCTGATCCAATAATTTGATACTCCTCTAGTTATTTCTATCAAAAGATTCAACTTTCTCTTTGTAGCAGTTGACTACGGTGCTGCTACACCAATATCAAGAAAACATAAAAATTTAAGTTTATAAACTCGAAAATTTACTCTATAATTGCCTATGGGCACATAGCATTCTGTATAAGAGTGCAGGCTATTAACCTTTGCATTCTGAGTTCCATCCCGAGCAGGGAGTTGGGAAGTAATATCTACAGAAAATGATAGTAAAATAACATCAGCAAAAAGGAATATCTTAGGATTGAGAACAGAGTTACCCATTGAAATTTCACCAGAACACCTGATGAAGGCTGGAGAGTACACCAGCCAAAATATTTTAACAACAAACAAGAAGGTGATGACACCTATCCATCTATTGTAAATAATGTACATAATTCCTCATCTTGAAAATATAGAATAGTATTCTTTGGCAATGTCTTGCCATTTACATTTAACCTCATAGGGTATGCCACCATCTATCTCTGTCTTTTTCTTTTTTACTCAACCATCCCATTTATATTTTGAATGTTATCCTTTGTGAGTATGCCCAGCACTTTGCTACCATCTCTATCCTGCTGTCTCCTGCTCTCCCTCTCTCATTCTCCTACTCTTTCCTCAAGCTGGGTAACTATGTATCTCGTTTATGGCAGCACACATGTTTCTGTCCTCATTCCTGATCTCTCTCTCTCTACCTCCCTTGGCTGGTTAACCTTGTCCCTCCTCTGGTTCACTATACCCTTTTATCATCTCACACGAAGCTACCTACTCCAATGCCCCCTCCCTCTCAAAAGATTTTTTGTTGCAAGTTACTTGGTGACCCCATCGGTGCATGTGTCACTTAAAAAGCACCACATCCACACTGTTAAGTGGTTGGCATCTGGAAGAGCACACAGCTGTAAAAACCTTACCAAAACTCACCTCACCTTTGCTAGTGCTACAAAAAATGTCTACTCTGCTGGGTGGATTGTGTTAGAAAGACATCCAGCTGTAAAAACCTTCCAAGACAAATACAAAAACCTGCCTGGCCAGCTCCTGTCAAACTGTCTTTCCCACGCCAGCATGGAAGGCAGACATTAAACAATGACAACGATGATGGTGTTGATGATGAGCATCAAGCCTCATGGTGGCAATAACAAATCACTGAGCCTTTCGATAATATGCTGTGCTTGAGAAGAAGACCTATCAGGCCAAGTGACATTGTAGTCATGGCAGAATTAAATAGCCACAGCTGGTCAGTGAAAATGATTTTCACCTCTCAATTGCAATACTTTATGTTCTGACAAAAAAAAAAAATTTAATCTTTTTTTTTTCTTTGGCAATCCAAAAGTCATGCCTAGGTTGGTAGTGTATTCAGATGCTATTGTCAGGAATATGACTAAAGTGAATCCTAAGGACCATCTTTGGGAATATGTGGTTATGATGTACAACAACAGCCAAAGTCAATAGACTCTACATGCTGCAAGTTTATCTTTGGTGTTTAATTTATAATATTTAACAAGGAGGAAAATTGTTATGCATGTGAAAATGAGCAAGCAAATGCCCCAAGTGTTATTCAACACATCAGACCTGTTGAGGGTGTGATCCTCTTTTAAAAAAGCGAGAAATTCATTATGGCTACAACATGTTTGATTATAAGTGTGCTGGATGAGAGCTGTGTTTGCGACAAAACATCAGCAACTACAACTAAGACTTATGTACTCCATCTGCTTCAAGATTATATGTAGTGGTTGTTTGATAACAATATTTGTTTAAGAAGAAGAAAAATTGCTGTGCCAATGTGACATGTGAAACACTGCACAAAATGGAAATGAGCAATCAAATGCCCCAAGTGTTATTCTACACCTCAGACATGTTGAAGGTGTGATCCTCTTATGATTTCTATGTAGCTTTGGTTCATTAATCTGTATGGTGTCCATTCACACTACAAGGACTACCAGAATATAAACTCCAGTCTGGCCTCATTCTTGATTACTCTAACACTCTACAGAACTAAACAGGTCCACAGTAACATGTTTTCTGTATTTCTTTGTTTCTTTGGCTGTTTGTTTTGTATATATAGGATATATACGTCTTACCAATAATGCAATTAGTAAGGCCAGTTGTGACATCAGTTCAATATTTCTGTGTTTGCTATGGTGGTGAGCTGGCAGAATCGTTACTATGCCAGGCAAAGTGCTTAGTGGTATTTTGTCCATCTTCACATTCTGAGTTTATATCTCACCAAGGTCATCTTTGGCTTTCATGTTTTCAGGGTTGATAAAATAAGTACCAGTTGACATTGCAGGCCTTGTGCCAAATTTAAAAGCCAATATTTCTGTCTTTGCTGAAATATTAATGGTATGGAACCATGCATTAAGCCAGGAATAAAACTTGTAATATGGTTCAGAAATGAAAGTAATTGAAATGAAGTCGAAATGTAGGTTCCAATATTAAAAGAAAATTCATGTCTCATGATGAAGTTGTACAAAAAGTTATAATCTTATGATGTTTTTCTTTGTCTAGAGACATAAAAATGATGATGATCATGATGTTGATGATGATAGTCATTATGTGTGTTCCTTTCTTTCTTTTGCAGATCTCTAGCTGAAAAATATTTTGGAAGTAGCACGGTTAGTTCTCACTATTTATTTTATATGAGGCAGCATATTGAGTTTGTGTAGCTGTTGGAAATAAGTTAGTAGATCCTCTGTTAATGTGGGTTGAAACAGTTAAGCATCCTAACCACAGACTTGTTATCTGTCATCTATTTTATCTCATCTAGCCAGAGCCCTTAACAACCCTTTTTAGATTCAGCATTGTTTTACTTCTCAAGGTAAGGGTAACAGCAGCATCAGCAGCAGCATTGACTGTGATGTTTGTGGCTATTGTTGTTACTATTACAGTTATTGTGGTTTAGCTCCAAATGTCTTTCCATGGGAGTCTAAAGACTAAAGAAACATATTAAGTCATCACTCTGTAAAAAACATTTACATGAATGAATTCTGCCAAACCCATGAAAGCTGTAAAATGTGAACATTAAAACTATGATGATGATGATGATTTCCAATCTACAGGTCATTAATTTCATTCATATGAACATAAGATGACCAGCTGTTTGGTTTTCATCAAACTACTCTTTGCTTTATCAGGAAACTGGCTGCAGGCTTTACATGCCACCCAGTTTAACATCACCATCTGCTTCTTGGGTGCATTTATCTTGAATTCTCTCACCTTCATGCATTTGGACCAAATCAACAGTTTCCTCTCTGTCCACTTGTTTTTTCCCTTCAGATATTGAAGTCAAACAACAAACACTGTTATCAAATTTAAATGAAAACTAACCCACCTCTTCGGAAAAACTTATTTTAAACACTTTTAAATTGGAAGGAGTAGACCCAGGAGGATGTGGGATGAAGTGGTGAGAGAGGATCTTCAGATGTTGAGTCTCACAGAGGGAATGACAGGGTCTGGGACTCCTGGTAGTTTGCTGTGCTTGACATGACACGTCAAGCTAAGTAGAGGTGTTGTTGTCCTTGCATACAAGCAATACCACTGCACCCTTCTCTAACTGAGCATTCATAATATTGGAAGCTCATGGGTGTTGGTGCCACATAAAATCCACCCAGTCAAATGCCATGTATACACACCCATGCTGGTTTTGCATAAAAGCATCCAGTACACTCTGTAAAGTGGTTGGTAATAGGAAGGGCATCAAGCTATAGAAACAATACAAAAGTAGACATGGAGCCTAGTCAGCTCCTGTTAGACAGTTCAACCCATGGCAGCATGGAAAACAGACATTGAGTGATGATGATAGTTGATGAACATTTAGCTGAGCAGATCAAATGACAGCATAATACCTTTCTTGAATTTCTGTATTCAAAATTCTGCTGAGGTCAACATAGCTTTCTATCTTTTCATAAGACAAGAAATAACATTTCAGGTGATAGGCAGAGGTAGAGTTTGTGGTTGGTAGGAGAAATACCCATTCCTCCTTTCAAATGTAAACTAATGGACTTACCACACAGCCACACCTTTTAGTTTTTTGCAAGATTTAAGGGAGATTTTGTTGCTATCTTTTGGTGACTACATAGAATCTTTTTTTAAGAAAGGAATATCAAAATCAGTTGACTGTGTAAGATGAAATGCCTTGTAGTATTATGTTACATCCCTTTAGTGCATTACTTCTCAAGTTAGGCAACATCCCCCATCAGTCAATGATTTCAGCTCTTTACTGGAATTTAGCATTTATAGAGAAAAGATTTAGTTGTTATTTTTCTATAGTGTTTCTATGAGTCAGGTAGTGTTTTGTTTCATTGAAGAGTCGAAACCAGTCCAAAATAGAATTATTAATATCAAATCATTGCTTTTATTATAAAGTTAAAACTAATGCTTTTGTTGTAATCATTTCCAGAGATATATACATTTCGTGAACAAAGTGAACCGTTATCCAGAAGAGTTTGGACGAGAACAGGCAATGTAAGGGAGTGTATAATATTCTGCTTAAGTTTGATTTTGACTTTGAATTATGAGGAGATTGTGATGTATAAATATGATAATGATATAAGGAACTATAAATGTAGAAATTAATAAGAGAAGCCATGACATCGTTGATATGAGACAACATGAAATATCTCTGTTCAGTATTTCAACTTCAGTAAGTCCTGGTTGCGCAACATTTTTGTTTCTATGTATTTAACTGCAAGACAAAAGGCTCAAACCTATTTCATACACACACAGAACAGAGACAGGGGAGAAATAGAATAAGTGGGAAATTTTCAGTTCAAGATCATTTCTTTCCCCAGTTCACATTGAAATGAATTGAACAATAAAACGTTTTAAACTCTGATTAAAATTAAGATTCCCCTTTCCTGGGGCCATGTAAGATGTATCTCTGCTGATGCCACTTCAAAAGCACCCAATGCACTCTGGAAAGTGGTTGGAAGTCCATTCAGCCATAACAACCTCACCAAAGCAGAGGACCGGAGCTTGTTGCAGCTCCCCACCTTGCCAGTTCTTGGAAAACAATCCAATCTATGCTGGCATGGAAAACAGATATTAAATGATGATTACGATGTTGAAGATGATGACATCAAACTTTGGATAAAATAATCTGCCAATCTTGATTGCTTTTTGATGAAAGTGTCTCATTTTTATGAAACTGAAATTGAAAACAAATCTGAAATTTTAATACAAATAACAAATAATGTATAAGAAATTATGTCTTTGAAATCTTCTGCGCTACAAAGTCATGTAAAGATTATATTACATATAATAGTCCTGTTTAAATCTGCAAGATCTCTCAGTTAAAATGATTGTCATCTCAACCTGGTCTGTCTTCATTTTGCCCTGATTCAATTATAAAAAGTAAAATATTTTTTTACCTACAAGTAAAGACCTTTAACACCACCACCATCATCAACATCATGTATAACCATCATCATTTAATGGTATGGATTGGATAGTTTGATAGGAACTGGCAAGCTGGAGGGACACAATAGGCTCCATGTGTATGTTTTGGCATGGTCTCTGCTGCTGGGAGCCCTTCCTAACACCAACTACTTTAGAGCGTGTACTTAGCGTATTTTATGTGGCAGTAGCATAGGAACTTCCTACAAGGCAGTGTCACATGTGCCATCACGTGGAACCAGCACAAGTGGAGTTAGTTGCCAATGGGCTCTTAGATGAGAGACGGAGTGGATTTGAGAGATATGGCTGTGAGCCTGGCAAGAATTTAGTGTATGACAGAGAGACAGAGATAGTTGTCTTACTATAGAGGAGGTAGTTGGCTACGTCAGTCAGCCAGGCAAGGAGGAGCAAGGTGGGACAAAGTTAAGGAATAATGATAAAAATAATAACCTGTAATAACTAATGATCTCCGTTTTAATATTCCTCTGAGCATACATAGCTATGTTTGCTTAGTGGACTATTAAAAAGTTACTAAGTATTTGTTTGGTGGAAATTGACAGGATCATGAGAGTGTCAGATTGAATATGTTGTACTTCTCTTTCCAGCACACTTTGCTATGAGTTCAAATCCCACAGAAGTCAACATTACCTTCTATCCTCCTGGGTCTGATAAATAGATTACCAATCAAATTCAGGGATAAATTCTTAACACTCTAACTTTCTTTGCATTAGTGTCATTGTGCTGTGTAAAATACCTTAGGGCACATCCACAGTGTCTCTGTCTCTATAATTGGGGAAGGGTTAAATCAAAGGGTTTGCAACCCCTTCTTAAAATGCCTGATATGCTACCAAAACTGACCAAAGATTGGCCAGTGAGCAGTACAGAATGGAGATAATGAAGAATTACTTGTTATTCAAAGACAAAAGTCTTTTGCCAGAATAATTGAATGAAGCTTAATTTGAATGAATGAACACGAGTTTCAAGCTTAATGAAAATTTGAAGCATTTATAATACTTTGTGATATTATTTATTCATTTGTTCCTTTTGGAAAACCAAGATGCTTTACCTATTAGCAAGAGTCATGCTCTTGTTAAGAAGCCAGTTAAGATAAACCTAAAACTGACATCGACTCACCATGGCTGCTTTTGCTGACTGAGAAATCTTAGTACACTAAATACATTCCAGTTTCATACTCTACAGATATCCACAAATATGATGCCTGGTGATAATTAGAGATTAAACCTATTCAAATGTATTGTATATTTAGAACAGTTCTGTAATGGTTCTTTTTGTGAGTTGATGTAGAAATAATGATGAAAATTGCGATGTTGTGATGAAAATTTGTTTCTTTCTTTTGTAGGAAATTTGCAGAAGAATACTTCAAAGGCCCTGAGGTTAGTTGTTACGATTTATTTACTGTGCAGTATATTGGCAGAGTGATCACAGCATCGGGTAGAAGGCTTTGCAGTATTTGTCTTGGTTGCCTATATTCTGAGTTCAAATACCAGTGAATTTTACCTTTCACTTTTGGAATTTGATAATAATAGTAGCAGTCCTGATTGGATGCCTTTTGGTATCTCATTCTGCTCTTTCCCTTCTCACAGCCATGCTTGTGGTGACACTACTGTGGAACTGTATTGGCCTTTGTCTTTTCCTTAGATAACATTGTGCTGTAGACAGAGGCTTCAATGTACAAGCAACAGCTGGTCTTCTACACAGTTTCCATCTACCATATTTTATTCACAAGGAATTTGTCAAACAATTACTATGGTAGAAAACACTTGTCCAAGGTGCTGGGAATTGGGATTGAATCAGGAATCATGTGGTTGCAAATTGAACATCTTCCCTACCCAACCATTCCCATACCCATTTAAAATACAGCCATCCACTTTCACACCCAGGTCCCCTGGATCAGGTATGGCCTGGGGCTAAACAATTACAGAGATGAAAGTAACTGAGTTGTTAATAAATCTGGTGTTATTTAATTATAAACTGCTGAGATAGATAGACCTGTAGAAATGCTATAGTTATTGGAGTAAATTATTGGGTCAAGGGATCAAATCCAGCCAGGTATTTAGTCTGTATTTGTCTTTCTTAGGTGAGGCAAAGCATTTCTCTATAATTTGCTTCTGTTTGTGTTGCTGTAGAAATAATGTTATAGATACTGTAGTAATGTGAACTGAAACAGACAAGCATCTTAACCCCAGAGGTTTTTATCTCTCCTTTGTTCCATTTATGCAGGCAGAGCCCTTCAATGCGCCCTTCTCTTTCACTCATTAGATTGTGGCAATGGCTGGACACTGCCCTGGAGAATTTTTAGTTGAATGAATTCATAAAAAATGAGTAATTTTTTTGTTACTCATTGTATTGGTCTGTTTTGCCAAACTGCTAAGTTACAAGGATGTAAACACAACAACACTGGTTTCCAAGCACAGACATAAACTCACACACATACACATGTGTATATGATGGGCTTCTTTCAGTTTACACATGCCAACTCGACTAACAAGGCTTTGGTTGGTCCCAGGCTATAGTAGAATGCATCACACATTGGGTCTGAGCCCAGACGCATGTGGTTTGGAAACTAACTTCTTACCTCACTGTGTGTGTGCTCACATTTGTAATAAAATTTAATGCTTTTAATTCCTTAATGTTCATAAAAATTCATACAAATACATGTTTAACCCTTTAGCATTTAAACTGGCTATAATATCAAACCCAAATATCCTACCTGTCTTATGTTCAAAACCAATGACCTCTTACCTTTTACACCTAACCTACAATGTCATTTTTAAAATGTACTGTCATACCATTGAAAGTCTCAAATATATGAGATAATGCATGGTTAATTCAAAACAACGGGGATAATTAAGCATTGCTTTTGACTGAATAATCTGCTAAAGGGTTAAAAATAAAGCTGCAAAAACCTTCAACATTCTGTCATCTATGAAGGTTTTTCTAAAGACTTATAATTCATTTAAGAAATAAGGTAAATGTTATCATTAGCCTACCTGTGACATCACAGTATGTAACAAGGTGCAGTTTCATCTAAGTCACATGTTCTTTCTGATGTGTTTCTAACTAGAGATGTCATGACTGTGATTTCTCTTGTTTTCTACCAAAATATTTAAAAGATTGGTTCTTGGGTGACCTTATTGAGAAATTCCTCACTTTCATTCATTTGGACCAAATCAGCAGTTACTCTCCACCAATTATTTTTTACCTTCAGATACTCAGGTTGAACATCATACACTAAAATTCTTAGAAATCTGAGGCAGAGCTACCAAAATGTTATTGAAACTAACTTGCCTCATCTGACAAACTTATAAAAAAATCATGAAAGTATTATCTTTCTTTTGGATCATTGTCTGAAATTGAGGAACTTAATACAACCTGGTACCATTTCAAAGATGATAGCTGATGACAATTTTCTTCTCGAAACATATTTTGCTTTGCTTCTTTGTTTTGGAATTCTACATGTCTTTCGAATATTGGTAATTTGGTGCGGCATTAAGAGGAACAGACTTGATGGTATACAAGATTTTGATATACTAGTTTAATGTTTACAATTTCTGAATTGAAATGCAAGTGAGTTCAGTGTAGCATCCCATTTATTCAACTCTAATAACACAACAAAAAGTTGTTGAATTTGTGGAGGTAAAAGAACCCACTACAGCTTTGATATTGAAACTAATGGAAGAGAAAGTCTTTGTTTCTTGTATTGGGTTTGTATTCAATTTTCTGGTTTTGTTTATTGTTTAGTTCCAGGTCAGTTCTAATATTGACCTTAAGCTCAGTATTGTTGAAGTTATAACCATTCTATATTCTTATTTTCACCAAAACCACTAATCTAGATACTACAAAATTCAATACATCCAACATTCTTTTTTTTATTTTTGAGGAAATTTTGCTGGTCTGAGGTTCCTTTTTAGGATGTGGGTAATAAAACAAGTGACTGGTCTGAGACTCCTTTTTAGGAAGTGGGTAATAAAACAAGTGACTGGTCTGAGGCTCCTTTTTAGGAAGTGGGTAATAAAATCAGAACAATTCTTGATGCATATCCTTACAGTAGTTTGTTACAGCCCTTCAAAGACTTCTTTCAAAGCTACAGGCATCCTTTTGCCTTTCATCCTCCCAAGATTCATAGAATAAGTACAAGTGAGATACTAGGGACAACTATGTAGATTACGTCACACCTATAATGTTTGTGATTACATAGCTGTCTTAGAAATCATTATTTTCAATTTTAGTAAGCCATAGAGTTGTTTGAAATAATATGTTCTGAAATTATTCTTGTATTCCTTCCCTGTCTTGTTTTGAATCATACACCATAGGTGCAGGCGTGGTTGTGTGGTAAGACGCTTGTTTCTCAATCATATGCCGGAGCAGATTTTCGCCCTGACATCCAAAACTTGGAGTTTTATTATAGCAACTGAATAACTGTCACATTTTGTATATGTCCATTTTCCATACTGGCATGGGTTGGACAGTTTGATTGAGGACTGGCAAGTCAGAAGGCTGTACCAGGCTCCAATATTATCTGGCAAAGTTTCTACAGCTGGATGCCCTTCCTAATAACAACTGCTCTGAGAGTGTAGTGGATGCTTTTTATGTGCCACTGGCATGAGGGCCAGTCAAGTAGTACTGGCATTGACCACGCTTGAATGGTGCTTTTTACTTGCCACCGGCACAGGAGCCAGTCATGCAGCACTGGCAATAACCAGGCTCAAATGGTGCTTTTTACATATCACTGACATAGGACCAGTCAGGCAGCACTATGCCTATGTTTTTTCCCCAGTCATCGCTTGATAAGCAATGCTGGTGTGTCTATGTCCCCATAACTTAGCAGTTCAGCAAAAGAGACCAATAGGATAAGTAATGGGCTTACAAAGAATAAGTCCTGGGGTTGATTTCTTCAACTAAAAATCCCCTTAAGGCGGTACTCCAGCATGGTCACAGTCAGATGACTGAAACAAGTAAAAGAATAATAGAATGCCACACTTGATGCTACCATGGACATCAACAAACAAAACAACTGAAGTGTTTCTCTAAGTCAGATAATGTTTAGTTTCATAGATGAGTCATTTGCCAGCTAAAATCTATAGATATAATGTTATGAATTTATGAAGCAGTCACTACAAATTCTTTATTTGTGAACATTTCTAGGAATATTACTTCTTGAAGAGCAAAATTGAAGACTATCCAGAAATTATTCGAAGTAAAGAGGTCATGTAAGTAATTTTATGACATCTTTAATTTGAATTTTATTTGTAATTCAATGTAAGACTACAACCCATGAATATGATGACATAAGCAGATATGCAGAATCCTGTTCATCTAGCTTTTACTACACCTTTTTTATATTTATATTTAACTAGAAGATAAAAGATATAAGGCCCAAGTGCGTGCAGAGATAAAGGAAGAAATTTTCAGTCCCAGCTCAATTTTACTTCACAGTTTCTTTTCATTTGAAATTTAAAATGTTAAAATTGAATAATGTTTTAAACTATACTGAAATTCAAATTTACATGATATGTTGGAGGAACTCCACCAATTTTAATTTGAAAGCTGGGTTTTATGAATTTGAAGGCTTGGAAATGTCACTATGAAAATTGATAAAAATGAGAGCAGCTGTCCAAATAGATAGTAGCTTGGTAGATAAAGCTATGAAGGATATGAAGACAAGGAAAGCCCCTGGCTCATCAGGTATCACTGCTGAGATGCTTAATATATCTGGCAGAGTGGGATATGGTCTAGTCACCTGTCTAGTTAATCAGATTGTCCATGGGGGAGTCATACTCAATAGCTGCTGTAACAGCATGACAATCAACTGCTACAATGGTAAAGATGATGCCTTAGACAGAAATAATTTCAGAAGTATCAAATTGTTAGACCAGGCAATGAAAGTTACAGAGAATATCATAGCTAAACTAACTCGGAAGAGAGTCTAAATGAGATGCAGTTTGGTTTTGTGCCAGGGAGAAGCACTACTGATGCTATATTTCTGGTAAACCTCTGTACGTGGCTCTTGTTGACATGGAGAAAGACTTTGATAGGGTCCCCTACTCCTTTATCTGATGTTTAATGTGGAAGCTAGGGATAGATGAGTGGTTGGTGAGGCGTACAAGCCATGTACAGGGATGCTGCCAGCAAGAGGAAATTTGACAATGAGTCGTCATCATCATCATTTAACGTCCACCTTCCTTAGCTATGAATTCAGTGTACAGGTAGGAGTTCATCAGGGATCAGTTTCCACTCGCTTCTTGATCATTATAGTCCTCCAGGCCATAACAGAAGAACTTAAGATGGGCTGCCATTGGGAGCTCTTTTTTGCTGATGACCTTGTTCTTATAGTTGAATTACTATAAGAACTAGAGAAAAAATTCCAGTTGTGGAAGCCAGATCTGGAAGATAAGAGCCTTAGAGGTAATTTAACTGAGACCAAAGTCTTAGTTAATAGAACAGACAAATCACAAGTCCCTTTAGGGAGACGGCCTTGCTCAATATGCAGAAAAGGTGTAGGTAGAAGCTTCATAATGTGTACCTAGTGCAAGCATGGACATATAAGAAGTGTAGCTGTATCGGAGGAAGGTTAATAGAGAAAGTAGTCTCTGTATGTTGCAGATGTGTAGACACAATAAACACTAGGAATGTACAAAGAATTGACTTCATCAACTTTCCGAGGGTGTATTTAGAAGTAGTAGATGGCTTCTATTACCTTGATGATCAAGTCAGCAGCGGAGAAGGAAGATGCTCTGAGAGCATAGCTGCTAGAATAAGAATGGGTTGGGTGAAGTTGAGAGGGCTTCTGCCTTTGTTGATAACAAAGGGTCTCTCCCTCAGAGTGAATGGCAGATTGTATGATGCCTGTGTGTGAACAGCCATGCTACATGGCAGTGAAACAGGCTGTGATTGCAGAGGACTTGCAAAGGCTTGAAAGAAATGAAACTAGCATGCCCTGCTGAATGGATAATATCAGAGTGCTTGTACAACAGAGTGTGAGTGTCCTGAGAGAAAAATTGGGTATAAGAGGCATCAGATGTAGTGTGCAAAAGAGAAGACTGCACTGGCATTGTTATGTGTTGCATATGGATGAGGACAGATGCATAAAGAAGCACAGTTCACTAACTGTGGAAGAGGTAGACCCTGGAAGACATGGGATGAGGTAGTGAAATATGATCTTTGGTTGTTGAGTTTCACAGAGGCAATGTCAAATGATTGTGACTTTTGACAATTTTCTGTGCTTGAGAAGTTACATCACACTAAATGAAATCATAATCATGGCCAGTGCTGTTGACACATAAAAGGCACCTGGTACACTCTGTGGAGTCATTGGCATTAGGAGGGGCATCCAGCTGTAGAAAGCAAGCCAAAACAGACAGGTGGTGGTGGAGGAGGCAGTGGCAGTGGTGGTGGTTAAAAGTTGAAGAAAAGGGTTACTAACATCTTTTTATAGAAAATTTGATATATTGCTGGAACCATCCAAGGACTGACCAATGTACAGAACGGCACAAAATTGGAACTCAGTTCATTGACTTGAATGAAAATTTCAGGAATTTATAGAAGTGTAATTTTAAATATTCTTTTGTTCATTTTTTAATACTGGTTCACTAGTAAATGACATGCAGCAAAATACCTTACTGCACACTTCTCACATGACATTCATTTGTTCCTTGGAATGTTTCTCTACAGGTCAGGCAGTCTATCTACTGCCATCACTTTCCATACCAAGGTCTCAGTATACTGTGACTGGATCCTGCAGCACCTATAGAGATGGTCTAGTGCTTTCTGTGAAGTATGTCTTTACACAGCTCAATTATTTATCAGAACTGCTGTCCTGGATCAAACGGGGACCTATGGGCATCTGGTATCTGGAATGTAGCCCATCACCCATAGACCTCTCCTTGTTGGGCAATGCACTTTGTGAAATTTCTATGTTATTCATAGAGGAATAGTGGTAGGAAAGACATTCTTGGAAAAGCTCTGAGTACTAATGAGAGTGAACTAGCAGCTGTATCCCAGAAAATTTCTCTCTTGGGTACTGTGAACAATTTCCAGAAATCCTTGGCTCCACTGTGCTATCAAGGTGGACAATGGCTGGTTGAGATAGACTCTACAAGCAGAGAAGTACCATCAACTTGGAAGGCACAAGCATGGACAGCCTATTGCAAACTAAAGAGGGTCTGCCAAAATCAAGCTGTTCATTGCAACTGTTGAATCAGTGCTTTTATATTGCAGTGAAACATGGATGCTGACAAAGAAATTGTCAAATTGGCTAAATGGATACTACACAACGATCCTACAATTGGCCCTAAATCAGAAATGGCAGCAACGTATGACAAACAAATGCCTTTATGGAGACCTGTCAAAAATTCGCAAGGAGATCAAGCAAAGACAGCTGCAACTGTCTGGTCACTGCATGCAACATCCTGAACTGGAAGCATCCAAAATAGTGTGTGGAACCCACTTCATCCTGATGTAAGAAGAAGAAAGCATCATCACACACTTACATTGACAACTTGATTGCAGACACCGGCTTGGAACATATCCAGGACCTAGAGGCAATGATGATGGACTGGCAAGTGTGCAGGATGGACTTTGTTGTTGCAGCTTGGGTTGGAACCTGGCCATAATAATTATAATAAGATGAAGAGAGAAATAAAACCATTCTGCATACATGTGTTGAATGTTTGAGCATTCTTGAAATGCCTGCTACTCTGGATGTCAGTAATGCTCACTCAATAACTGTTACGATGCTTAGGACAATCTGTCTATAATGTGAGTCCATATTGAAGATCACACCATCACCTTCCTTTACTTGTAAAGGTGAGCTAGTTTTCTTCTGTCTGGTGGCCATGGCAAAAGTGGTTGTGTATGAGACGAGATTGAAAGGACAAAAGACGAATACTATCATCTTTGGCAATAAAAGAATCTCTACACACTCATAATTTACTGCATTAATTCAACCCAGATGTCCAAAACGAAATCTCTATAGGTTGCTCCAGCTGCCAGAAAAAAGAGCTAAATTTCATTGAAATCATACCCTATCATTTTAAAGCATGAAGGACACATTGCATAATGTAATGCCAAATGTACTGTTTAAAAAAGCGAGAAATTCATTATGGCTACAACATGTTTGATTATAAGTGTGCTGGATGAGAGCTGTGTTTGGGACAAAACATCAGCAACTACAACTAAGACTTATGTACTCCATCTGCTTCAAGATTATATGTGGTGGTTGTTTGATAACAATATTTGTTTAAGAAGAAGAAAAATTGCTGTGCCAATGTGACATGTGAAACACTGCACAAAATGGAAATGAGCAATCAAATGCCCCAAGTGTTATTCTACACCTCAGACATGTTGAGGGTGTGATCCTCTTTTATGATTTCTATGTAGCTTTGGTTCATTAATCTGTATGGTGTCCATTCACACTACAAGGACTACCAGAATATAAACTCCAGTCTGGCCACATTCTTCATTACTCTAACACTCTACAGAACTAAACAGGTCCACAGTAACATGTTTTGTTTATTTCTTTGTTTCTTTGGCTGTTTGTTTTGTAAATGAGAAAGGCTGTATTTTTAATTTGAGAATAATGTTTCTTAAATATGTAAATGTTTGAGATGATTTATTGCAGATGTGATTATAAGTTTTTCAGATTAGTAACTTCATCTTTTGAGATGAAAATGTTTTTTTATGCATCTCCATCGTTTCATTTGGAACATTAAAACTGCATTTATAACATGCCATGCATTTATGGAGGGCTTTGTATATGAAACACTGCGAGGTTCTAAAGATGGGGATGGAAGAATATTGAAAAGCCTTAATGATAGAATAAACATTTTAATACATATGGAGTGAGAAATGAATTAATATTGTATTCAGTCAAAAGTTTTGCAATATTTTGGTAACATTTGCTTTTTCTAATCAAGTTACAACAAACGCAGCCTAGCATTCAAAGTAGAGGCCATCATGTTGCACTGTCTGAAGTCACTTTTCTACCAGTTCTTTGATCTCACACTAATGCCAGTTCTTGTTCTTTGAGGCAAAGAACTACTTCACTGAAGCATCACAAGCACAGCAAGTTATCTATAAATGTGTTTTTATAAATACAGAGTATCTGGAGACAGCTAGTCAGGCAGATGTGGAAGGTGCATTGAAAGACATAATGCCCAACATGCAGCATGTCTCAGGAGCAAAACAGTTTGTGAGTATTTCAGTGCTCTTCAAGTCTGAATTTCTGATTTGCTAAATACTCTGTGATTCACTATCAGAGTGAAAACTACATGCTCCACCCATCATATTTAGGATGGAGGATGGTGCGCATAAAGATCTCAGGAATTCCACTAGAGGAAAATTTATGGTGGATTTTGGCATGCATAGTTATGGAAAGGAGTAATAGCCTCCTGAAGGTGAAGCGAACCCATTGTGGAAATTGGTCAAGGACCAGTGTGGAAGGGCTACTCCACATTAAACCAGATGCAATTCATAAGATCCAGGAGGGGAAGAGCTATATGTTACTTTGAAGGTAGAAAGCTACAGTGCCACCTGTATGGGGAAACAGGCCACTTGGTAGTTTTCTGATCCCAACAGTAGACAGGGAACCATGAAAGCCTCTTGCTGCCAACGCCAGGTCCCCAAAAGCCTCAGCAACCAAACCAGCAACAAAAGCAGCTCTAACAAATGCATACATCACTTCCATCATATACCAGCACCCTGTGGTCATCCCTTACCTGCTTTGTGACTGATCAAGCTGGAGTGCTTGCTTTTCCATCTTCTGTGGAAGGGGCGTGTTCCACTTGTCAGTTGGTCCCTCTGCTGTCAACAGCTGCTG
>NC_043001.1:104295721-104360721 GCF_006345805.1 Octopus sinensis | reverse complement strand
CTGCTAAATTATGGGAATGTAAACACACCAACACCAGTTATCAAGCTGTGGTGAGGCGCAACCATACACAGAGATGTGCATACACACACATGTATATACACACACAAATACACACACACATACACACATATACATGACAAGCTTCTTTCAGTTTCCATCTACCAAATCTACTCACAAGGCTTTGGTTGATCCAGGGCTTTAATAGAAGATACTTACCCAAGGTACCATGCAGTAGGACTGAACTTGGAACCATGTGGTTGGGAAGAAGCAAGCCTCTTACCACACAGCCATACCCAATCCCTTACTGTTAGTCAATTTGATGAAAGTGTTTATGAAAGAAATAGTGTTTGAATCTTTCTGAAGATTACATTTGGAGGCATGTAAATCCTCAGAATACAATGTGGTTGAATCTTTGAGTGAGTCTGTTTTGATGTTGTATTTGTATTTGCCCCACCCTTGTTTATTATATAAGCACACCCCTAAAATGTTTATAATCATTGTGCATAAAACATTTTCTATGTTTGGGTGAGGCTCCTATGGTCAGATAAGGTAAGATTTATTTAGTTATCTCATATATGAACTCAGATCTCTAAGATCTGAGTTCATATCTTATCAGAGTTAATTTTGCTTTTCATACCTCCAGATGTCATATGATAAGCACTTAAGAAATATTAGGATCTATTAAATTGATTGCACTCTTCTTTCCAGTTCCATGATTTTGTGATGATGTAAGAAATTATTATTTTTTCTATTTAGAGTTTGATAAATACATCGAGATTTTCCTTTCTTACATGAAAAATAATTATCCAGCTTTTGTATTATCTCTACTCTATAATCTTCTAAATCATCTGTTTAACTTGTAAGCTACCTTGTATTATCATCTTTTTATATTTTACCAGTCTCACATTCATCATCATCATCATCATCATTTAACGTCCGCTTTCCATGCTAGCATGGGTTGGACGATTTGACTGAGGACTGGCAAACCAGATGGCTGCGCCAGGCTCCAATCTAATCTGGCAGAGTTTCTACAAATGCCCTTCCTAACACCAACCACTCCAAGAGTGTAGTGGGTGAATTTACATGCCACCGGCACGAGGGCCAGTCTGGCAGTACTGGCAACAGCCACGCTCGAAATGGTGTTTTTTACATGCCACCTGCACAGGAGTCAGTCCAGCGGCACTGGCAACGACCTCATTCAAATGTTTTGTTCATGTGCCACCGGCACAAGTGCCAGTAAGGCGATGCTGGTAACGATCATGCTCAAATGGTACTAAAATGAGATATTTATATACAGTGAGATATTTATATATATATTATATATATATATATCGAATGGCTATGGTGATCCAATGAGTGAAATAGGAACAAAAGGCATCCAAGGGCAAAAAAATAGTTGAGAACCACTGATATCCTACAGTTTTCCTACGTATCCAGCAGAACCATTTACCCGAAGAGAGTAGAATCCTATCTACTATGCTATTAGCTAAACATTTTAACTGTTTTACGATACTGAAGAGAATCTCAGATTGGCCCCATTTATAGCATCTAATCTTAGATAATCTATACAGAGATATAGGATGAGCCTAGTGTACCCCTTCTCTATATATTTGCCAACTCAAGAGCAGCAAACATTGACTAATATTTTGACCAGATAATATTCCTGTGAGGCTGGAGTTTACAGGTATGGTGTTGAGATTATTGTGGTTTGCCTTTCCATCTTGTTAAAGAGAAAGGATTTGGAATATTTTATACTAAACAGATAGTTGAAGAATATTTTATAACTTGTTAAAAAGTATTTTCTTAATGAATTTGTTTTATTATATTTTTATAATTCTTTTATTTATTTCAGAAAATTAAATATCAGTCAGTTGATTCGCTGTCTTGGCATTTGGACTGGTTTGGACTATGGACGGCTAATATACGTCTATAGATCTGAAGAAAACAAATTGCTTTGGGTCTGTTTAATAAAATTCATGTTTGATTTTGTCTCAATTAAGCTTTACTATATTCTATAACTATCTAATATCAGACTTAACTACTTTGGTCTAAATTTTGATTCAAATACTCTATGGTAATTAATTTTTTCCTAAAATCTTGGCTAACTTCTATAGTAAATTGATAATTGTTATATTAGTAGTATTCTTAACTCCATCTTAATTTAACACTGGCAATCCTTGAGTGTCTTTAGCAGAGTTTTTCTTTTCTTTTTTGTATCACAAGCATTCAATCAGGCCTCCTGTTCTTTCCCTGCCCGTGATTTTCTCCAGACATAAACAATCTGTCTGCATAATTTCAACAGGGCTTGCAAAAGTAATGGCCACTACCTCTCTTCTTTTGGTTTACTTACAAATTTTTCTTTTAATTAATATATAAACCAGTAGATCTCAACCAGAGTCCATATGGCCCTTGGCAGTCCATATAAGATCTTCTTGTTAAAATTTATGTGCAATAAATTGCTTACATTTTACATGCCGCTGGCTTAAAAAGCACCCGTTCCACTCTCAAAGTGGTTGGCTTAAGGAAAGGCATCCAGCTGTAGAACCCATGCCAAATCAGACAGGGGTCTGATGCACTCTTCCAGCTTACTAGTATGGACAACATTTGTTAAATGATTATGATGACAGTTCCTAATAATATTTAATAATAAAAATACAATGAGATATATATATATATCGAATGGCTATGGAGATCCAGTGAGCGAAATAGGAATAAAAGGCATCCAAGGGCAAAAAATAGTTGAGAATCACTGATATCCTACAGTTTTCCTACATGTCCAGCAGAACCATTTACCTGAAGAGAGTAGAATCCTATCTACTTTGCTGTTAGCTAAAACTTAGTTAACTTCAAGGCCTTTGTTACAGCTTTTGCTTCCACACCTGGATCCTAAACTGAGTACTATTAATTAGGTCAATTGGGTAACAGAAACTATCTACTACTTCTAGGGAGCCTCCAAGGTGTTTCAGAAAATTTATTTCCAGTGTATTCTTAGTGTTTGTTGCTCTTGTGCGTTTTCCTCTTACTAATACTACTTTTTCCATTAACTATCAGTGATTCCACTGCATCTCTTGTGTGTCCATAACTTTTCACTGGGTACAGTTTTCCTACATATCCAGCAGAACCATTTACCTGAAGAGAGTAGAATCCTATCTGCTTTGCTGTTAGCTAAAACTTTAGTCTTTACTTAGTTAACTTCAAGGCCTTTGTTCTAGCTTTTGCTTCCACACCTGGATTCTAAACAAAAAAAAATGAAAATCAGAAGAATGAAAAATGTAAATTTGCTGAGATTTTATTAAATATGAATTTTGAAATAAATGTTAACCTTTAAAATTTTTGATGAGTTGAATTGAATTTTGTTTAAAAGTGAATATTTTGTCTTTTTATTTTTAAATTTTAAATATTGTGTTTCATCTTTCTTTTTCAGCCTACAATGAAAAAACTTGCAGTCATCAGTTCAAAGCATAAAGAGTATGTGTCACTCTGTTTCTCTGTCTTTCTGTCTGTCAATCCATCTCTTCTTTCTTACTATCAAAAATATATTATGCATATGTATATGTGCATGTGTGTGTGTGCACATATATATACAGATTCCGCTACCTAGGTGACCAAATCTGTAGTGGTGGGTGGATGCTCAGAGAGTGTTACCACTAAAATAAGAGTAGCCTGGGCAAAGTTCAGAAATCTTCTACTCCTACTGGTGACAAAGGGCCTCTCGCTCAAAGTGAAAGGTAGACTGTATGATGCAGGTGTGTGAACTGCCATACATCACAGCAGTAAAACATGGGCTGTGACTGCTGAAGACATGCGCAGGCTTGAAAGAAATGAAGCTAACATGATCCGCTGGATGTGTAATGTCAGTGTGCACACACAACAGAATGTAAGCGCCCTGATAGAAATGGTAGACATAAGAAGCATCGGATGTGGAGTGCAAGAGAGATGTTTGCATTGTTATGGTCATGTACTGCAGATGGACGAAGAGAGATGTGTGAAGAAGTGCCACTCCCAAACAGTGGAAGGAATCCGGGGTAGAGGGAGACCCAGGAAGACATGAGATGAGGTGGTGAAGCATGACCTTCGAATGTTGGGCCTCACAGAGGCAATGAGAAAAGATTGAGACCTCTGGAGGTATGCTGTGACTGAGAAGACCTGGCAAATAAAAGGAGTCCACAGCTGTAACCTACACTAGTGTCACATAACCAGCCTACTCACAAGTACCTTGGATCATAGGGTGATATGCCATGCTTGAGGAGACCTATTGAGTCTAGTTCATCAACATCAGCAATATCAAAATCAAATCAAATCGAAATTGTAGTTGTGAGCTCCATGCTGGTGGTATGTAAAAAGCACCATCTGAACGTGGCTGATGCCATTACTGCCTTGACTGGCTTCCTTGCTGGTGGCATGTAAGAAGCACCACCTGGTCGTGGTTGATGCCAGTTCCTCTGGCCCCTTGTGCCAGTAGCACATAAAAACCACCCACTACACTCTCAGAGTAGTTGGTGTTAGGAAGCACATCCAGCTGTAGAAACACTACCAGTTCTGATTGGGGCCTGATGCAGCCTCCTGGCTTCCCAGACCCCAGTCGAACCGTCCAACCCATGCCAGCAAGGAAAACGGACGTTAAACGATGATGATGATGATGATGATGATATATATATATATATATATATATATATATATATGTTGCCAGCATCGCCTGGCCCCGTGCCGGTGACACGTAAAAGCACCATCCGTTCGTGGCCGTTCGCCAGCTCTGTCTGGCACCTGTGCAGGTGGCACGTAAAAAACACCCACTACACTCGCGGAGTGGTTGGCGTTAGGAAGGGCATCCAGCCGTAGAAACACTGCCAGATCTGACTGGGCCTGACGAAGCCTTCCAGCTTCACAGACCCCAGTTGACCCGTCCAACCCATTCTAGCATGGAAAACGGACGCTAAACGATGATGATGATGATGATGATGATATATATATATAATACTTCAGAGGCAATGAACAAGACCTTTGGCATTATGTTGTGCTTGAGATGAAAACCCTTCATGCCAAGCAAAATCAGTCATGCCAGATATGGGCCTCATGAAGGCAATGACTGAGACATTTGAAGCATTATTTGAGTGTTGGGCATCATGGGGGAAAAGTGGCTGAGCTCGTTTTGAGTGTTGTGTCTCACAGAGGCAATGACTGAGACCTCTGGCTTGAGTGCTTGGCCTCACGGAGGCAATGACTGACATTATGTTGTGCTTGAGAAGACCTGTCAAGCCGAGGAAAATCACTGTCGTGGCAGATACCAGTGTTACACAAATGACACCCGTGCTGGTGTCATGTAAAAGCACTCATTACTCTCTCATAGTGGTTGGCATTAGGAAGGATATCCAGCTATAGAAACCATGCCAAATCAGACTGGAGTCTGGTGTAGCCTTCCAGCTTGCCAGCCCCCAGTCTAACCGTCTAACCCATGCCAGCATAGACAACAGACAATAAATGAGGATGATGATTATACAGATATAAAATGAAGCTAGTATGCTCTGATAGATGTGTGACATCAGTGTGCCAGTATGATAAAGTGCAAGTGTGCTAAGAGAAAAGTTGGGCAGTAGAGAAATCAGATGTAGCATGCAAGTGTGAAGAGTGTGATGTGTATGAATGATGACAGCTATATAAAGAAGTGCTGACCACCCTTGTGGAAGAAGAAACCCAAGAAAACAAGGGTGAAGTAGTGAGGACCCAATCTCAAGATGTTGGGCCACATAGAGGAGATGAAAACGAACTGAGATGCCTGGCAATATGAGATTCTTAAGAAGACCCATCCACCTCAGCAAAACTGAGTTCACTGTGACTTTGTTCATCCAGTGGAACATATTACTTTCATTCCTCTCTCGTCTTCACATGCCCTCTGTAGTCACAGCCCACATCTCACTGCTATTCTTGTACATTGCTGTTCTTATACAAGCATCATACAATCTGCTTTTCACTCTGAGAGAGAGACCTCTTGTTGTCAACAGAGGTAATAGCGCTCTGAACTTTCTCCATCCTCTTCCTATTCTAGCAACTATACTTTCAGATCATCCTCTGCCACTACTAATTAGGTCAATTGGGTAACTGAAACTATCTACTACTTCTAGGGAGCCTCCAAGGTGTTTCAGAAAATTTATTTCCAGTGTATCCTTAGTGTTTGTTGCTCTTGTACATTTTCCTCTCACTAATACTACTTTTTCCATTAACTATCAGTGATTCCACTGCATCTCTTGTGTGTCCATAACTTTTCACTGGGTACAGTTTTCCTACGTATCCAGCAGAACCGTTTACCTGAAGAGAGTAGAATCCTCTCTGCTTTGCTGTTAGCCAAAACTTTAGTCTTTACTTAGTTAACTTCAAGGCCTTTGTTCCAGCTCTTGCTTCCACACCTGGATTCTATTGCAGATTCCACTATGAGAATGAGGTCATCAGCATTATAGTAGTTCCCAAGGGCAGCTGATTTTAAATTCCTCTGCTAGGATAATGATGAATAAGAGGAGACAAAGAACTGAGTCCTACTGGACACCTACTTGTATTCTAAATTCATCTCTATTCATGACTAACTTTCACCTTAACTGGCTGTACCCATGTACATGGCTTGTATGACACAAGCCAGTTATCTACCTTTAGCTTCTTAAGAGACCACCAGCTCACAGAGTATGGTGGTCGATGAATGCCAAGTATAATGGCTTACTTTTAGTTAAATACTTATACAGTTGTGTGACAAAGAAGGGGCATCAGTAGTACTTCTCTACACAAAAACATACTGCATCTTGTCAAGTTTAATTCTGTTTCTAATTAATTTAGCTGTTACGTTTTATACAACTTTCATGATTTGGTCCAACAGTTTGATGCTTCTGTAAGATATCTCTTTTATCCTTGTAACAACTTACTATACCACTGCTCCACCAGTCATTGCGTATGACACTTTTCTGTACTGCTTACTAGGATAGCTGGTGCACCTTTCTCCCAATCATTCTTCATGTTTAACAGCCTTTCATTGCCACGGCTCCTTCTTTTCAGAGTCAGTAAGTGCAAATATACCATTATCCATACATACATACTTCTCTCCCAAAGCATCACAATTTTCTCTGATACATTGCCTTGGTCCTCACACTGTACAACATTGACAAACCTCCTCCTTTTTTATTCTCTTGCTAAATAAACTTGTCATTACATAAAATTCTTTCTCTCACACTTTATATATATATTTATAAATGTAAGATCCGAGGATCGAGGTGTAGGAAGAAAGTTAGCTTCAAGCAATCCGTAGTAAACATGAAAAACAATTTACAAGGACAACAGTGGTTTATTGAGAGGGAAGGTTGTGGATTTTTTTTTTACGTATTGAAGTATGATAAGCTGAAAAAAAATCTTTTTTGTTTTTCATGATAGGCAACCAGGGTTGCATTAACATGTGCCTCCTTGCTGTAATGTAAACATTCATTTAATCAAGATGCCCTTGGCCAGAAGAGTAGCCTGTGGTAGACACCTTGCCTGGATATTTACCACTTCTGAGGTTCTGCTTACTATGAAACATATGTAGCCCAGATCTTATCTGCTCCATTCTGTAACTCTTGTATATATGTGTGTGTGTGTATGTGTGTGTGTATATGTGTATGTGTGTATGTATGTATATATGTGTGTATATATATATATGTGTGTGTGTGTATATATATGTAAGTATGCATATATATATGTGCATATGTATATATATGCATGTGTATATCATCATCATCATCATCATCATCGTTTAACGTCCGTTTTCCGCGCTAGCACGTGTTGGACGGTTTCGACCGGGGTCTGGGGAGCTAGGGACTGCCCCAGGCTCCAGTCTAGTCTGGCAGAGTTTCTACGGCTGGATGCCCTTCCTAACGCCAACCACTCCGCAAGTGTAGTGGGTGTTTTTTACGTGCCACCTGCACAGGTGCCAGAGGGGTCTGGCATCGGCCACGTTCGGATGGTGCTTTTTTATGTGGGGGGGGGTGCAGAAATATAGGGGAGCACCAGTGGGGAGGGGTGGTTCAGAGAAATGATGACAGGTTCTAGGCAAGTAGAACATAGGATATCAAGAGAGGGGTAATGCATGGTGAAATAGCGTATTGAAGAGGGGGGTTCGAAGAGTAGACACCTATTATGGTGGTGGGAGAAGCGACATCCGGTATGGATGGAGCAAAAATATAGAGATATCCGGTATTGGTGGTGGGGGTGGGCAGGGCGGGTGCACCGCGAATACACGATGGTTGATGAATACACGAGAGGCGAGATGGGTAATGGATAAATTAGTTAAAATAATTAGATAGATATAGAAATTAGTTAAAAATAGTTAGATAGATAAGAAAGCATGTATGATTGATGGGGAAGTGAAAATAAATAAATAAATAAGCATTCAACTTATCTGCTAGATGAATGAATGAATGTAAGAGCAGAAGTTTGGGGCTGCGTTTTTTAAGTAAAGATTGTCCGGAGGAAGAAGGCGCGAATACACGATGGTTGATGAATACACGAGAGGCGAGATGGGTAATGGATAAATTAGTTAAAATAATTAGATAGATATAGAAATTAGTTAAAAATAGTTAGATAGATAAGAAAGCATGTATGATTGATGGGGAAGTGAAAATAAATAAATAAATAAGCATTCAACTTATCTGCTAGATATATATATATATATATATATATATATATATATATGTATGTATTTATGTATATATATATATATATGTGTGTGTGTGTTATGATGTTTTATTGTAATTGTGCATTTCTGGTATACTCATTTAACAAATGACCAATACGTAATTCCAGTCTCTTCTCAACGACTTCTCTGACTGTCTTCACAAAGCATCTGCATGTACCATACTGTACCTCTCACTGTCAGTACACATGCACCTTTTAAAAGGTTTAGGACAGCTGACTTGGTATCCCACAGGGGTGTCAGGATTTCACCACAACACTATATATATATATATATATATATATATATAATATATATATATATATATATATATGACTGTATGAAGAAAAATATATGTGATATAATAAATATATATGTATATATATTGTTATGCTCTCAGCTTGAATATGTGTTGGTTTTGACCAGAAATAACTTGATACCTGAATCTCTCTTCCTTTATTGAATTTTGATATATATATATATATATATATATATATATATATATATATAAAGTAATGAGAAGATGGATTTGGTATTAAACTTCACTTTGTACAACATTCGTTTCGACCTGTCCTGCTGTTGTCCTTTATAAAGGACAATGGTAGGACAGGCGGAAAGAAACATTCTACTGAATAAAGTTTAGTAGTAAATCCACCTTCTTGTTACTTAATTAATATAATTACCCTAACTAACATTGCAGAATTCCTGAAATAGATCCAAAGGGAGTATAGCACGACTGCAGATGACAATTTGTAGCCTAAACTGTGCCAGTACTCTACTCAACATTTAAACACATTAATCAACTTATACCTATTAGTCCAAAATACTAATTATTATATATATATATATATAAATCAGAACCAAAATCGAAGTCGATCAACATCAATGGAAATTGCAGCTGCGATACCAGTGCCGGTGACACGTAAGCGAACCATCCGATCGTGGCCGTGGCCAGCGCCGCCCCGACTGGCCTCCGTGCCGGTGGCACGTAAAAAGTACCATCCAATTGTGGCCATTGCCAGCCTTGCCTGGCCCTCGTGCCAGTGGCAGGTAAAAAGCACCATCCGTCCGTGGCCGTTTGCCAGGCCCGTCTGGCACCTGTGCGGGTGGCACGTAAAAAGCACCCACTACACTCACGGAGTAGTTGGCGTTAAGAAGGGCATCCAGCCATAGAAACACTGCCAGATCAGACTGGGCCTGGTGCAGCCTTCTGGCTTCCCAGACCCCAGTTGAACCGTCCAACCCATGCTAGCATGGAAAGCGGATGCTAAATGATGATGATGATGATGATGATATATATATATACATTTTACAAACACCACACATGCACATGCATACATTATGAGTAGATTAATGATATTCACTAATTTGGCTGTAAAACTAGTGTCTTGTAAAATGTTTAGTGATATTTTGTTTCTGCCAATTTACAATTTTATTCTGTTGATTCAAATCTTATTGCTGCTGGCCTCACCTTTTGTCATTTGGGGGCTAATAAAATAAATACCAGTGATATACTGACATCAAATTAATCAACTCTATTTTTCTCCCTAAATCTGAAGTCACATGTCAGTAACTATTCAATTTTGTTTTACAGGTTTAAACTGGATAACTATTTCCTGCAAATAGATTTATTAATCAAGGTTTGTAAAACAATGCCTACTTCACAGTTGGCTTTCTTCATTATTTAGACTACCTTTTACACTAAAATTGTGGAGGCATGTGGCTGAGTGGTTAGGGTGTTGGACTTATGATCGGAAGATTGTGATTTCAATTCCTGGACTGGGTGATGCATTGTGTTCTTGAGCAAAACACTTCATTTTCACGTTGCTCCAGTCCACTCAGCTGGCAAGAATGAGTTATCCTGCAACAGACTGGTGTCCCATACAGGTGGGGAATATAGTCGTCATTGAAACTGGGAAACCAGCCCTCAAGAGCCTGGCATGGTTCAAGAAAGAAACATTAACATTACGCTAAAGTAGCAGCAGTAGCGGTGGCGGCTGCTGCTGCTGCTGCTACTGCTGTTGTTGTTTCACTCCCATATCAGTTTTGATTCAGTGGACGAATGGTTCTCAACTGGGCTTCCATACAAGATTTTGTTCAAATTTATCTGCAGTAAACTGATTATATTTTAACAATTTTTTCTACTATAGCCTCAGGCCAACCAAAGCCTTGTAAGTGGATTTGGTAGACAGAAACAGCCCGTTGTACATGTAAAAGGCACCATAGAAGTGTGGTCAGTGCCAGTGGCACGTAAAAAGCACCCACTACACTCTCAGAGTGGTTGGCATTAGGAAGGGCATCCAGCTGTAGAAACCTTGCTGGATCAGATTGGAGCCTGGTGCAGCCTCCTGGCTTGCCAGTCCTCAGTCGGCATGCCACCATGGAAAGTGGACATTAAATGATGATGATGATTTGTATGTATTTGTGTTTGTCCCCCTACCATCACTTGACAACTGATGCTAGTGTGTCTGTGTCCCCATAACTAGGCAGTTCAGCAAAAGAGACCAACAGAATAAGTACTAGGCTTACAAAGAATAAGTCCTGGGGTCGATTTCTTCAACTAACTCCCTTTAAGGTGATGCTCCAATATGGCCACAATCAAATGACTGAAACAAGTAAAAAAAAAATACAGTTCCCAATAATATTTAATTATGAAAATATAAGATATTTCAAACATGGAATGATTATGAGAGTTTATCCTAGTAAAATAGCAATCAAAAGGGTCCATAGGCAAAAAATGGTTGAGAACTACTGGATTAGATAATGGCCAAAGTTGTTCCTTTAAGACATAGTGCATCTAGGATAACCATCCAGTGTCCTTCCATTGGTTTTACAACAAGGACATGAGTTGCTGGAACCTTGGTTATTAATTTTAGTAGATTGAATGACCATGTAGATGTTCCCTTGAAAGTAGAAAAACTGTTCTTCAAATGGTCTCTGTCTCCCTATCCAAGTAATAAGTGGTACAAAACCTAGGTATTGGTGAAAATTTATTTAAAAAGGGGCTATAAACAAAGAACGTTGTAACCGATTAAAAAGATATGTCAGTCAGTGTTTTCCTCTTACAACAAGATAATATCCCACAGTGCAAATTTTGAGCCAGAAACATTACTGCACCTTCACCCCACCATCTGTTAACATAGAGGAACGGAATAATAATCATTAACCCTTTCATTACCAGCCTGGCCAGAAATTTTTTGGCTCAAATGACCAACGCAGTCGAAACTGACTGAACAAACCCATTGATAGTAAAGATTATTTGCCAACATAACATGGCAGTCCTGGTTTAGGATGAATGTTGCTGTAATTTAACAACATTCGTCCTAAACCAAGACTGCCATGTTATGTTGGCAAACAATCTTTACTACAATGTACTGTTGCTGAATATCTCTCATTGTGAGATTTAAAAATAGTAATTTTCCAAAACCCATTGATATTTAAATGTGAATTTCAGCACAAATCTCTTCAGTACATTCATGAAAACATGTGATTTTACTTTGTAAATAGTTGAGTTACAATATCTGATATTGTTTCATGTGATATCTAAGCTGTGCGAATTTTGCGAGATTTTTTCCACATTTTTTCTTTAGCGATTTTTTTTTCAACTTTTAAAATCGGTAACAATTTTATGCTATAAAACAGTGACTCTGAATTTGATGGCTTTTCAACAGAGGATAGGGAAAAAATCAAGCAAACATAAGTTGAAGCAATCACTATGAAAACAAACCGCTATGCAGAAAATAAACTAACTGAGAAAAAAAGACAGCTTGTGGTTTCCATGTACTTAATTGTAATTAGAGTCGTTATGCAATAGAATTAAGAACCTTTTCTTCAATTGTGCTCCAAAAATCACATTAACATGTCAATAAATAAAAAAGTTACAGTTGTTTAATGAAACCAGTCTTAATTCATGATTATTTAAAAATTTAATTTAAACTCATAAGGAGTGTGTTTTAATTAGGAATATAGTAATGAAAGGATTAAGGGAGGAGGGAAGACCTGTTGTAAATTTGATGGATGAAAATATATTCATTCAGTGTAAAGTTTGTGATATGATTGACCAGACCTTGTAGCAATCAATGAAAGGAATTGTTCCAAACAGATAGATACTGTTAAGCTATTTGCAGCAACTTAGGAAAACATGTACAGGCATACCTCAACTTATGTCAATTCTAGTAATGTCCCTTTAAAGAAATTAATGGTGAAAAAAGAAACCTTAGCTTTATTCAATTTATTTGACATTACATCTGTCTCAGCAAACATTTAAAAACAAATTTTTAAAAAAACCACCTAAAACCCAATACTGAAGTGGAAAATCATATAAAATACATGCAAAAGGCACCTGTGTTGGCATCACGTAAGAAGCACCCAGTACACTCTGTAGCATGGTTGGCATTAGGAAGAGCATCCAGCTGTATAAACATGCTTAAACAGACAATTGGTGCCTGGTGCAGCTCTTCTGCCTTACCAGCATGGAAAAAGGATGTTAAATGATGGTGATGATATAAAAATATGTACACGCCATTTATTAAAATGGATTTAAACTATTGAATTTTTTAAATGATTTTCCATGTTGTATCATTTTTCAAGTTAAGTTACATATTTTGGAACCAATTGCCAATAAAGGTGAGGTTTGCCTGTCCTGGTCTTCACCATCAGCATTACCAACCAATTACTGCCATTATCTGCATTATCAACCAATTCCTGCCATTGTCTGCTTTATCAACATTATCAGCATTATCATCAGCAGCATTATCAACATTATCAGTTTCATCAGCAGTAGCATTATCAGCCAGTCTCTGACATCATCAGCATTATCAACCAATCTCTGCCATCATCACCAATATCAACATTATCAGCTTCATCATCATCAGCATTATCAACCAATCACTGCCATCATATTCATAATCACTGGCTTAATTTCTGTTTGACTTTGTTTCTCATATTTAATGGTACTGAAGAGATTTCTACACATTACTATTTATTATATCTTTCTCTAGGAAACTTCTAAGCCTTGGGAATTATTATTTTTATACTCTTCCCCTTCCATGCCTTTGTCTTTTGTTATGATGAAGATGGTGACAATGATTGCACTGTTGTTGTTACCACGTCCTTAATTATTTTCAATTTGGAAATTTTTCATCCTTTGATTTTCCAGGAAATTGAGAATATCGTTGCTAATATTCCACGCTATGCGACCAAAAAGCATGATGTGACTCGACTGAAGGGCAAAAATAATGTAACGAATGACATAACTGAAGGAACAAATGAGTAAGTTCTTTTTTTCCTAATTAATATCTCTAAGAGTGTCAGACATATCAAAAGCATTCTAACTGTGGCTAGATTTTCAAAATTCGCATTTTCAAAATTTCAATTACCCCCCCTCCCCCCCCCTTACTTTTCACTTTTTCCAGAAAAACTTCACACATCAACAATGTCATGGAACGAATAGTCAGAGGGAAACTAATCGCATTCCTTGAAGAAAATAATTTGCTGAATGATACCCAGTATGGCTTTCGACCAGGTAGGAGCTGCTTGACCCAGCTCTTACAACATTATGACTGGGTGTTGAGGCAGTTACTCAACAACTCAAATGTGCACGTAATGTACCTTGATTTTGCAAAAGCTTTTGACAAGGTGGATCATGGTATGATATGCCACAAACTGCATGATCTCGGCATAGCTGGAAAACTTGGAGAGTGGGTTACATGACTTTCTGAAAGATAGGAGTCAGGCAGTAGTGGTTAATGGAGCCGCCTCTATGAAAACACAAATAGTGAGCGGTGTTCCACAGGGCACTGTCTTGGGACCACTGCTTTTTATAGTGGCCTTCTCAGATATGCCCTCAAGTGCCCGGATAGCCACCCTTGCAGGCTACACAGATGATATGAAAGTCTTGCAGAAAATACAGAACCCCAGCAATGTTGCACATCTGCAGCAGATGTTGGACTCAATTTACAAATGGGCTGAGGATAATAATATGCAGTTTAATGCTGAAAAATTCCAAGCCCTGTGCTACCAGCATCCAAAACTGAATATGAAACTTACAGGGTACACTGGTCCACAGGAAATTTCAATCCCAGAGCCTAAATCAGTGAGGGACCTTGGTATAGATATGAGTGATAATACCTCTTTCCAAGTCACTAATGACTAGCCTATTCTGAGGAGTACATTCTTCACCTGGGAGGGTCTTTGTATTTAAGAGCAACCCTGCATCCCACTGTCTGGTGAGGATGAAATCAATCTGGCTAGTAGAGTCCCCTGATTAATAGGTTATAAGGTAGCTGTCTGACTTCCTGAAGTTAGTGTTGCAGACTAAAAGGTTACATGCATCACAGAATTCCAGTAGCTTAGTTCCCTCATCGTTTTGGGTGCCAATACCATGGCCACCGTGTGCCCCGGTGAAGATACCCAATTCCCACCCAACATGCCCATTAAAGTTTCCAGCCACAAAGATGAGGTCATTTCCACTCGTCTTTGGGGTAGCCTGTTGAAGGGTATCATAAAAGTGGTCCTTCCGATCATTTGGTATCCTTGTATGTGGTGCGTAGGTGGAGATAATTGTAGCTGTGCCATTCTGTAAGACTAGCCTGAACTTAAGCACTCTATCGCATACCTTGACAACCTGTATGAGCTACACCCCCTACACCATCCATGTTACCTTGCCAAATGACTTTATACTTATGCACCTTGCCTGTGAGGACCCTAGCTGAAGCACCTCTCCATCTTACCTCTTATATGCAGCATACATCCACCTGTTTCCTTTCAAGCATCTCTACAATCTCACTAGACCTACCTTTCAGTGTGCCAACTCTGAAAACTGGGAAGGTAATGCGTCATGAGGTTTGGGGAGGAGGCTTGCAATTCAGTGCCTGAAAAGGAGAGGGTTGTTGTTGTGTTCGTTTTTTAGGCATGCTTCATCTGATCTCTCTTCCGACCTGACAACGTTCAAGCATTCAGGCATGTTAAGATTGTTGTCCCTACTGGAGGTAGGAGCTGGTGTTAGCAGCATTGTAAGCATAAGCATTAAGGTCATCGAATGATGTAGATTTAAGCGGCATAGCAGAAGTATGGATATTCCAATGTTAGGTTAGGAGGGGTTCAGCTGAAAACTGGTTGTGTTTGTTCAAGTAGAGGAGAATTGCAGTGGGGAAGGGTTAAGGCAGAGAGAGAGGAGAAAGAGAGGGAGAGAAAGAGGAAAGAGGTAGAGAAAGAGAAGAGAGAGTGCAGGTAATATAGGGAACAGCACCAGTGAGGAGGGGGGTTGGAAGAAGCGATAACTGGTATACATATATATATATATATATATATATATATATATATATGGCAGTGCCCCAGCACGGCCACAGCTCGTGAGCTAAAACTAGACATAAAAAAAAATATACACTCACCTTCAAACAGGCTATCCATATGCTGGAGATAACAACCAAATCTCACAAAACTGCAATAACTTAATGTAATCAATCTACTCATCTTTCAGAGTAATTTCCCAAAGTAATTCATGTGAAATTAAAGTGGTTTTTTTTTTTTTAGAATTTTTTTTTCCCATCAGTCTATGTGGGAAAATATGGAGACTAAGAATATGGAAAAAAATAAGCACAAATTCAAATTTTAATTTTAAATTTAAAAAAAAAATTTCCAGGAAAAGTGAAAAGTAATGGTGGAGGAATTGAAATTTTGAAAATGCAATTTTTTGAAAAAAATTTTTTCCGAATCAGATTCTCCATAACTAAAAGCGTGGGATTCCATTAAAAAAAATCAATATATATCCATTTTACCGGAAGTTATGACAAAAAAATTGGATCTTGCAAATTTTCCAAAAGTCCCCTCTCCACCCCCGAGGGTCATCAGCGCACATTTTTGTTTACATATTCATTTTCCACATACTTGTTAACACCCACCCTGGTTAATTTTTTTTTTTCCCCAGATGAGGATCTTTATATTGACCAGTAATATTACTACCTGCTTTTATAGCAAGTTGATGCAGGTAGTTTATCCCGTCCCTCTTTGACTTTTAATTCATGTAATTGAAAAAACTGCATTATTTATGGGATGGCCCAATATATGTACGTTTGTCCCCCACCACCACCATCGCTTCACAATCGATGTTGGAGTGTTTACATCCCTGTAACTTATCAGTTTGGCAGGGGAAACTGATAGAGTAAGTACTAGGCTTAGGGTCGATTTGTTCAACTAAAAGGCAGTGCTCCAGCATGGCTGCAGTTGGATGACTGAAGCAAGTAAAAGAATAAAAGAGTAAAAAAAAAATATATAGGTTATATATAATAACTGGAAATAGTTTACATTTGCAACTGTGAAGTCTTGTGTAATTTTTTCATTCTAGAACAAGAACAGATGAATTAGTTGAAAATAGCTCAGGAGCTCAATGTATTCCTGTTGATTTGGTTTGTACTATTTTTTTTTCATTTTTATTTTTAAAAAACTATATTGTGATTAAAGTCATATCCTATAACTGTATAAGCCATAACATTTCTTTAATAATCTGTGATGGAATTGACTTAACTCATGCTGTTAATTAGCCCTGTTCATATAGATAACTTAAATCTGTTACATGTCTTATATCATGGTTGTTTATGCTATGATTTTAAAATTGTACAGTTTTTATTAATTACAACTAATTACAACTTTAATAATTAAAACTATATCATCACCATCATTTACTGTCTGCTTGTCCTAAGCCACTTTGACTATTGCTCTCAGCTATGGTCACCAACCAGTGTCAAAGTAAACTCAGAACTTGAGACAATCCAACGAAGCTACATGAAAAAGATAGCCTCTATGCAGCATGTGTCTGTTTTCTTTTTTTTTTGTAAATCTTTTAAAAACTCACCATGCTCACAATTGAGTATGATATTCAGTACATCGATTTCAAACTTTGGCACAAGGCTAACAGTTTCAAGGGAGAGGTAGGTAAATCAATTATACCAACCCAGTACTCAACTGGTACTTATTTTGTCAATCCTGAAAGGATGAAAAGCATAGGTCAACCTCAGCAGAATTTGAACTCAGAGCATAAAGATAGATGAAATGCTGCTAAAGCATGTTGCCTAGCTCAGTAACAATTCTGTCTGCTTACTGCCTTACTGCTTCAGTATATTGTGTTAACCTATCAAGCCAAGTGAGACTGTAGTCATGGCATGTGAAAAATACCCACTACATTCTTGGATGTTGTATTATGTATGTACATACATCATAATCATCATCATCATCATTTAGCGTCCGCTTTCCATGCTAGCATGGGTTGGACGGTTCAACTGGGGTCTGTGAAGCTGGAAGGCTTCGTCAGGCCCAGTCAGATCTGGCAGTGTTTCTACGGCTGGATGCCCTTCCTAACGCCAACCACTCCATGAGTGTAGTGGGTGCTTTTTACGTGCCACCTGCACAGGTGCCAGACAGAGCTGGCAAACGGCCACGAACGGACGGTGCTTTTACGTGTCACCGGCACGAGGCCAGGCGATGCTGGCAATGGACACGAACGGATGGTGCTTTTACGTGCAACCGATACGGGGCCAGACAGAGCTGGCAAACGGCCACGGTCGGATGGTGCTTTTACGTGCCACCGGCACGGGGGCCATGCGAGGCTGGCAACGGACACGAACAGATGGTGCTTTTACGTGCTACCGACACGGGGCCAGACGGAGCTGGCAAACGGCCACGAACGGATGGTGCTTTTACGTGTCACCGACACGGGGCCAGACAGAGCTGGCAAACGGCCATGAACGAATGGTGCTTTTACGTGTCACCAACACGGGGGCCAGGCGAGGCTGGCAGCAGACACAAACAGATGCTTCACTATTCAATAGAACATCTTTACCCCTGGGAATTACTGGGGGTAAAGATGTGTGTGTGTATATATATATATATATATATATATATATATATATCAATCAAAAGCAAAATCAAAATCAAGTTCGATGACTGGCGTCCGTGCTGGCAGGGTGCAAAGAGCACCATACCAGCATGATTATTGACAGAGCGGCCAACCGGCTTTTGTGCCAGTGGAATTTAAAGGGCACCATTCGAGTGTGATCATTACCAGCGTCACCTTACTGGCACTTGTGCCCGTGCTAGTAGGGTGCCAAGAGCACCATCCCAGTGTGATCGTTGCCAGGGCACGTAAAAGGGCAACATTTGAGCGTAATCGTTACCAAAGTCGCCTTACTGGCACCTGTGCTGGTGGCATGTGTAAAAGGATTCGAGCGAGGTCGTTGCCAGTACCGCCTGACTGGCCCCCATGCCTGGCGCACGTAAAAATCACCCACTACACTCTTGGAGTTGTTGGCGTTAGGAAGGGCATCCAGCTGTAGAAACTCTGCCAAATCAAGATTGGAGACTGGTGCAACCATCTGGTTCGCCAGCCCTCAGTCAAAATCGTCCAACCCATGCTAGCATGGAAAGCAGACGTTAATCGATGATGATGATGATGATGATATATGTGAGCTGGCAGAATCATTAGAACACCAGGCAAAATGCTTGGCGGTATTTTGTCTGGCATTGTGTTCTGAGTTCAAATTCTGCTGAGGTTGACTTTGCTTTCTTCATTTTGGGGTCAATTAAATAAGTACGCACTGGGGTCAATGTAATCGACTTAATCTTTTTGTCTGTCCTTGTTTGTCCCCTCTGTGTTTAACTCCCTGTGGGCAATAAAGAAATATATATGTGTGTGTATGTATATATATATATATATATATATATATATATATATACTCACACACACATATACAGGGATGGCTGTGTGGTAAGAAGCTTACTTCTCAGCAGCATATTTCAGGTTCTATTCCCACTGAGTGGTACCTTGGACAAGTGTCTTCTGCTATACCCTCTGGCCAACCAAAGCTTTGTGAGTGAATTTGGTAGACAGAAACTGAAAGGAGTACATACACACACACACACACACACACACACACACACACACACATATATATATATATATATATATATATATATATATATATATATATATATATATATGTATATATATATTTATGCGTGTGTCTTTGTGTCTACTATTGACTCCCTACCATTGCTTGACCACCAGTATTGGTGTGTTTACGTCCCTGTAACATGGCTGTTGAGCAAAAGAAACCGATAAAATAAGTGCTAGGCTTACAAAGAATAAGTCCTGGGATCAATTTCTTCTACTAAAAAAAAACCTTTAAGGTGGTGCTCCAGCATGGCCACAGTCAAATGACTGAAGCTTGTAAAAGAGTAAAAATATGTATATAATCACAGTTGTGGGAGATACTGGTGTCACGCAAAGCAAATGGTAACCATGCCGGTGGCACGTAAAAGCACCCATTACGCTCTTGGAGTGGTTGGTGTTAAGAGGGGCATCCAGCCTTGGAACACCATGCTAAATCAGATTGGAGTCTGGAGCAGCCCCCCCCCCCCGCCACAGCATGCCAGCCAGGTCAAACCATCCAACCCATGACAACATGGATGTCAGGCATTAAAGATGATGATGATACATGCACACACATATATGTATATACACATAGGCGCAGGAGTGGCTATGTGGTAAGTAGCTTGCTAACCAACCACATGGTTCCAGGTTCAGTCCCACTGCGTGGCATCTTGGGCAAGTGTCTTCTGCTATAGCCCCGGGCCGACCAATGCCTTGTGAGTGGATTTGGTAGACGGAAACTGAAAGAAGCTTGTCGTATATATATATATGTATGTGTGTTTGTTTGTGTGTCTGTGTTTGTCCCCCTAGCATTGCTTGACAATGTTTATGTCCCCGTCACTTAGCGGCTTGGCAAAAGGGACCGATAGAATAAGTACTGGGCTTACAAAGAATAAGTCCCGGGGTCGATTTGCTCGACTAAAGACGGTGCTCCAGCATGGCCACAGTCAAATGACTGAAACAAGTAAAAGAGTATATACATTATATGTTTTTATAAATTTTGTTCCTTTAAGTTTGACCTTTCCCTCCATTTAGTCTTTGCACAGTTCAATCCTATGAAAAGAACCAAAAATTCCTTGTAATTTTGCAACTAATCTTTAAATTCTGAATTACTTTCTTCCATTTTTAAAATTATTTTTGCAGGATCTGATACTTTATAAAAACGGTGTCCTCTTCGATGGTGGAATGTTTAGATATGATTGGCTGGTTAATCTTAGAAAAGCCTTGAGAGGGTATGTTATTCATTTTCACATTTTTTTTTAATGTTCTTCTTATTTAGCCCAAGGTCAGTGCTGAGTAGTCAGCCATTACAATATCATCCACTCCTCATGTTATATGGACTCTTATTTTCATTTTTGTTTTTTTAGATTTGTTTATGTCTAGGCCCTCATTATCCAGTGTGTCTTTTCTTTCTTTAGATCGCAAATATTTGGCTGCTATTTCTAGTAGATTGCATGAGCACATTGCTACTTGCTTGTTGGTTTTTATATTTTTGAGTTATATACAGGGTGTCCCAAAAGTTACTGATGGGGTTCAATTTTTAAAAACTCCCTTAACTTTACCAATGAATGCATGAAATTTTGATACAATATAGAAGACATAATAGAAATTAATATGCATAAGTCAAATTTTGCAACACCACTACATGACATATGAAAAATGACATTGTTAAGATGGGCAGCCATTTTCAGCTTTGAACACCCATGCTCTTTCCAAAACTTGCACCGTAACACCCTCAAGAATTTCAAACCCCACTTCTCTGATTTCTCTATTGATGTTCTTGTTCAGTTACACCAAATGATGGAAATGTTGTCACAGTGACTGGAGAACAGTACAGAACCATGGTTGAGACCTTTTTTGCACCTGGTCATTCAAAGTAGACCCCACACATGGTTCCAGCAAGATGGGGTAAATGTCCATACCGCAAGAGAAACAATGCAGTTGCTATGGCAGTGTTTTGGAGAGAGAATAATCTCCAGCTACGGCAATGTCAACTGGCCTTCACGTTCCCCAGACATGACTAGCCAGAATTTTTTCTTGTTGGGATACCTGAAAGAGAGGATTAACATCAACAAACTGGAGATCCTGGTGCGACTGAAGGAGAACATCAATAGAGAAATCAGAGAAGTGGGGTCTGAAACTCTTGAGGGTGTCGTGGGGCAAGTTTTGGAAAGAGCATGGGCATATGAAGCCGAAAATGGCTGCCATTTAAGCAATGTCGTTTTTCATATGTGATGTAGTGGTGTCACAAAATTTGACTTGTGCATATTAATTTCGATTATGTCCTTTATATTGTATCAAAAATTTCATGCATTTATTTGTAAAGTTGAGGAAGTTATTCGGGATACTCTGTGTATTAAGCAGTGTGATTGGAAACTTGCAGAATAGTACACAGGAGTCACGATCTGAACACAGCCAGGTCTCTTTAGATTCTTAGAAGTAAAGGGCCAGAACATTTGCCTAAGGCAAGGGCAGGGATCATTTCTGAAGACCTTCTGCTGTTCAGCTCTCTTGAGAATTTCTTACCACTGTAGTGTGATTGGAGTAACTCTAAAGTGTTTATATTAAACATAAGTCGTATAAACCAAGCTAAGTAGGCAGATTTGACGTCAGACCAAGACTCTTCCTACAGAAGAGGAGGGTGGCATTATGCTCACTGATGTGGTGGTGGGGGGGAGCAAATAGGGAAGAAGGTCCAGAATGGAATGGGTTTCTTAATGTAGTGTAACTGTTGGTTACTGACATTCATTTACAACAACAAAATACTGCAATTAGAGAAATGATGGGTAATAGGGATGTCTGGAGAAGGAAATTAGGTGAGTTCCCCAGTTGTGCATATATATATATATATATATATAGTTACGGTATATTCTGTTAAGAACATAGTAGAGTACAGTATAAAGGTCGTCCACCTTCAGATTTCACCCTGTGCTATCCAGTAGTAGTATTATACATACTTCCAGGCTTGCATTTGCATGTGAATAGAAAATATAAGAAATTGGGGTCAATACAGGTATGGTTGGACATTTATTTTTTAATCGCTACAATTGTTTCCACATATTGTAGGTCTCTAGCTGTGCAGGTACTTGATTATGTAACTGTTTCTATGCATTATGAGATCTAGTTGTGTTTCCTCAGGCGATATGTAAATATTGTCTCCACACACACACATTGAATTCCTATAATCTGCCAGGATGCTGCCCATGAAGATAAGATCACTGTAATTTGCCATCAAGATAAATGTGTGAAAAAGGCTTTATAAAAAGGGTTCTTTTATTTATTTGCCAGTCCCAATTGAGAAACATATGCAAAGCTAAATGATACCATCATATTTTCAAAGACTGGTTTAAGCATTACTATCCTATAGTATACAGCACATATCTACACATCCGTGTTCTAGTGTTTTATTACAGCTATCTCACAACACTCACTTGTCATTGTGTCTATGTTGACTGGCTGTTCTCAGGTTGTGGACTTGATAGAAAGATGACCGTATGTGTGTATACATACATACATATTACATATATGATGTAATGCTTCCCAACCACATGGTCCTGGGTTCAGTCCCACTACATGACACCTTGGGCAAGTGTCTTCTGCTATAGCTTCAGGCCAATCAAAGCCTTATGGTAGATGGAAACTGAAAGAAGCCCATCTTATATTTATATATGTGTGTGCATATGTAGCCATGTGTGTGTGTGTGTATCTGTGTTTGACCTCCCCTCTTACTGCTTGACAACCAGTAGGTTCCAGTGATGAACACTGCAAGATGGCTGCTACCTATTTTGACTGCAAGTTTTATGTCAGATTATCTTTCATCTGGAAAAGTATCTTCCCCACAGCTTTGTCAAAAATAACAAAATCCTCCTCTACCCCTGCAGAATCTATTTAACCCATAGATAGGACCCTCACTGGAACTACCATTCCAGCTCAGAACAAATCTGGGAGTAATGGTAATTAAGGAGTGACCCCATGCGTCTCACAACTCCAGAACTCACCACCAGATGTATATTTGTTTGTGTGTGTGTGTGTGTGTGCGTGTAGAACACAGTTCTTAATATTGATTTGTGGTCTTATGGTATCATGGGAACTCATATGTCCATGGTGAACAAATGCTTTTTGTTTTCTTTCCCAAATACTTTGAGACCAGCTGAAGCTGTTCTCGGTATTATGAACAGGTGTGTCACATACAATTTGGGTTTATTCTTTTGCGTTTCCTTTCTTTTAAAACTTACATATAGTGCCATATAGCTTTTCATTCCCAATAAAGACAATTTGTCTAAAATATCTAGCAGGGTTACTCTCAAGTCTCCTTTTATGGGAGGAGGAAAACCTCCTTGGCCTTGACAACGTACATTCCCCTTATGCACTATTGTGATGCTTTGCCATAAGCTGGCACCTGTCATACTGACAAAATACCCATATGCTTTCATTCTTTCAGCAAAATGTTCCACATTAAGAGTGCATTATTCAAAAGTTATTCAAGAATAGTATTTTGTTATTCGCCTTTTGATGTGATATATTTATGTCTACTGAAGTTGTTTTCATTCACATTTCCATAGGATATATTTACGCTAATCGTTATTGTTTAACGTCTGTTTTCCAAGCTGCAAACATTTGTGCTTTTATTTGTTTTTACTGTTAATATTTTGTCCTGCAATTCAAATGGCATTCTTTATTTTTATTTATTTATTTATTTTTTTGTGGTTTCAGTTTTTTCTTGCGGGTGTGACATGAAAAGTATTAATGATGTTATTTTGTATGTGGACAACATGAAAGAAAGAACAAACTGGGTTCCAATATAAAAATTCAAATCTTTTGGCAACTCTATTACATTGGGAATAGGCCGTATTTTTGTAGAGAGGGGTCAATCAAATAATTGTGGCTCTCTCTCTCTCTCTCTATATATATATATATATATATATATATATATAAATCAGAGAAAAACCACCATTATGTAATTCAAACAATGATAGATGTAAATCATACCATATAGAAAAAATAAAATATATGATAAAACATTTACCAAGATCACAATAAAGTACATAATAATAATAAATAAACAGTATATAATTAGTACTAATTATATACAAGAGGAAGCCACCTCTGATAGGTTGAAAGCACTGTGTCACTTTGTTCTAACCATTTACTGCAAAGCACAGGTGATGGTGTCACATAAAAGGCATTGGTGATGGTGCCAGGTAAAAGGCACCCACAGCAATGACGATGTGTTCTCCAAAACTTTCCTTGTATAGCTTTGGTTCTGAGCCATGAAGAACCAAGTTGAGCTCTAAGAGGATATGAAATAACTTCTGTCAACAGATCACTGACATGGTCTTTATCAATTATCTATCATGTAAAGTCACCTTGTACTTGGCTTTTCGTCTTCTTCTTTGTAGTTGTTTCTCATTTAGGATCAGCATTAGACTAGGTAGGCTGCAGTTTGCCTTTCAGATCACTAGAAAAATAAGACACTCTATAAAGGTTGGCACCTCTTCCTGGGAGACTTCTTGTTTGTTTGTCTTTTGTCTGGGCTCTTTCTGTGCCCCCCCCCCACTCTGCTTTTTCTCTTAATATTTCCCCACCCTTTTCTAGCTTTCTGAACCAGTACAAGATAGTAAGAATGGAACTGCTGCTTGTAGCCATTTCTGTACTGGAGGTGGATTCCCCCCCCCACTCCTGATTCTTGACCATGGTCAGTCTCTGGTGGTTGTGGTACAATAGACGAGATACTTTTATGTTTCCATTCTACTTATTCTTGGAACTGCCACTGTTGATTCCATGGAAACAAACACAGCAGCTGCCATAGACTCCTCCTCTTGAAGAGCTGTAGTTGTTGTTGTTGTTGTTGTTATTGCTGTCCACCGTTCTCTCTCTTTTACTGTTGTTGTTGTTTAAAATCTAATTATCATTGCACATTTCAGAGAGAGACCTTTCAAGCCACAATATATGGATAAAGAACTGAGATATAATTTTCAAGATCGCATGGATGATAGATGCCCTGTTGACAGAATGCACTTTTATCTTCGAAATTTTTACACCAAAATATATGAAGCGGAAGACAAAAGAGAAGCAAAAAAAGTAAAAGCAGCAGCAGTAGCAGCAAAAGCAGCAAAAGCAGCAGAAGAAGCGAAAATAGATGAAATAATAGCAGCAGCAGTAAAAGCAGCAGCAGAAGAAGCAGCAGCAGAAGCAGGAGCAGCAGCAGAAGAAGCAGCAGCAAAAGCAGCAGCTAGAGCAGCGAAAGCAGCAGAAGAAGCAGCAGAAGCAGCAAAAGAAGCAGCAAAAGAAGCAAAAGAAGCAGAAGAAGCAGTAGAAGAAGCAACAAAGACAGCAAAAGAAGCAGCAAAAGAAGCAGAAACAAAATCAGCAGCAGATGCAGTGGAAACAGCAAAAGCTGCAGTAAAAACAGCAACGGAAGCAATAAAAGATGCAATAAAAGAAGAGGCAGAAACAGCAAAAAAAAACTCAATAAAATTAGTAGTAGAAGAAGCAGCAGCAGCAGCAGTAGCAGCAAGAGCAGCAGCAGAAGCAGCAGGAAAAGCAGAAGAAGCAGGAGCAAAAGCAGCAGCAGAAAATACAACAGCAAAAGCAGCAGCAAAAGTAGCAGCAGCAAAAGCAGCAGAAGCAACAAAAGCAGCAGTAGAAGCAGTAGCAAAATCAGCAGAAGCAACAAAAGTGGCACAAGATATACGCTCAGTAGTAGGAGAAAGAGCAGCATCGAAAGCAGCAGATATCATAGCAAAAATAGCAGAAGCAGCAGAAGTAGCAGCAGAAGCAGCAGAAGCGGCAGCAAGAACAGCAGAAGCTGTAGTAGCAGCAGAAGCAGCAGCAAAAGCAGCAAAAGCAGCAGCAGAAGCAGCAGCAAAAGCAGCAACAAAAGCAGCAGCAGAAGCAGCAGCAAAAGCAGCAGAAGAAGAAGAGATGGAAGTCGATGCTTAATTGCTGCAAGGTTTTTTTTTTTCTCAATCCCACTTTTCTTCAAAGTGGAATAACCTCTTAAATCTCTTAATTTTTTTAACATTGTTTTTCTATTATAATCAACAGAGTTTATATCATAATGAATTATTGAAAGACTAATCTATAGGATTATTATACTCTTTCACTCATTTCAGCCATGTGGCTTCAGCCATGCTGGAGCACCACATTTTAGAAAGTATCGTGTTGAATCAAAAGCTTTGCAATGTTTTAATAACTTATTTGCTATTTTTCATCAAGTTACAACAAAATCAGCCTAACATTCAAAGTAGAGGCTATCACGCTGCACCATCTGAAGTCACTTTTCTGCCAATTCTTTGATTCCATGTTGATACCAGTTCTTGTCTTTCAAGATAAAGAATTCCTTCAGTGAAGTTTCTTCCTACTTTTGGTTGATGAAACATTGCAACCACCAGGAGCCGTAGAGGGGAACAAGTAATAATCCGAGGGAGATAGTTTTCTGTAACCCTGAGGGAGATAGCTTAAACACACACTTATAGCCCTCGTATTCAACTAAATAAATCTTTCACTAACACATCCTGGGTCTCCGTTAATTTTTTTTGTGTATAGCTTAACTAAAGCTATACTATAACGATTAAAATTCAGCATAACTTATTCTCTCGGTATATTTCTTTACCTGCTTTCAAGTCCAGTCTACCCCTTCATTGTTAATGGTTTGCAAGATGCATCACAGAGATAATATCCTTACTCTTTTTTGTGGATTATTTTACACAATAAAGTGAACATTTTTAGCAGAACATTCTATGTTAATAGAAGAAAGATAGCAACGCTAATTTTTATGTTTTATTTCTATTATAAATTCATTTTTAAAGTACCATTTATTTCTGAAATGACAAAAAGAAAAGTTAAATTCAGAAGTGTATCAAAATGAAAAAGACATGTATTCCATTTCATTATAGATAATTAAGGTGAAATCTAATTAGGGTTAAGGCCAGTTCGCCCAACATTCTCTGAACAACATAATTAGAAGGGTCCTTGACATGACTGGAGCTGAGTCTTAACTGTGGGAATGATAAAACACTCCAGCAGAATAAGCCTCTTTCCATACAAGGGAGTCAGACATCTAATCTGGGACACGACATGCTGCAACAAGTTCTTCACCTCCAGTCTTTCTGCATCAGCTGTAAACTCACCTGTAATGCAGAGGAGAGAAAAGTAAACAAATATAAGAGTCTGGCCAGCTGCTATCAGTCTGTGCTGCTTTGCTGTCAACATCTTGAGTGTCCTCAAACTTCACATTGTCAGTTTCCATAGTAGAGTCAGGATAGCTGTAGCCCATCTGAAGGTGGACCCTGTGAAGTGCAATAGCTGTTGTAGTGGTTATCACTAGCCATTCTCCACAGCAACATCTTTGTGGTCATGCCCATTGCTCCCACCCCCATTGTCTGCTTGATCCCCACCCTCTTTCTTCATTTTCTTTATTACCTTTGTGAGGTGCTTGTGGGGTTTTTTTCTCAATAGTTTGATTTTTTTGTACTTTTAGTGTTATTTTTCTTTTGTTCCTATAAAAATATATTGTTAATAAAAAAGTTTACATCACTTAAAAATACAAATAAAATTTTTAAAAAGCACCATTTGAATTTTAATGTTGATTGTTTATATATCTGTTTTCTTTTCAAGTGTTATTTCTCAATGAGTTGGAGTGTTAAAATGATTTGCCATTTTCATTGAGAATTTATTCTATTTGTTTGCACAAAGTCTTCGTGCGTTAAATTTTATAAACGCTAAGAACTATTTTTTTACATTTAAAATTCAGTTACATTTTTCCTTCAACAAGTTAAGTTACATTTTATATATTATCTATATTATTTGGATTTTGAATCGTTTTGGGTTTGAAATTATTATTATTGTTATTGTTATTATTGTTGTTGAAATATTATTATTTATTTATAGTTTCTTGATAGTTATTAGTAACAAACGTTATTAGTTATGATATCTATGTATTTTTATAAAGGGATTTAACGTTTTACATATAAATAAATTTGAGAATTAGTTTCATTAGACTAAAATATTAATTAATATTTTGTTCAACTTTATTATCGTGCGAAATATTAAATCTGTAGCTACTACATATATATTAATAATATAGTTAGTTTATATAATGGGTTTGTGTATATTTGAACCATTTCCTATTTTTGATTGTATTATTCATGACTAGTAATAGCATTGGGTATATTAATAAGACGCTAAAACCTATTTTTATACATTTAAGATCCAGATAAATTAATTTAATCGATAAACTTCGTAACATTGTTTGTTTATCAATATTATTTGGAACTTGTATTTTATTCAGTTTGATTGTTGTTGTTATTATTATTATTTTTATTGACTGGATTTATAGTGGACTGTTGGTTGTGGTTGAATGTCTTCATAGTGTTTTGTTTATTTGTTCTAATATTTTTTGCACCTTTCTTTAATTTATGAGGCTTAGATGTTTTTCTTACTTTTCATTAGTAAATAATTTTCGCCATTATATCATTTTTATATATATTGATAGTTATAAGTTATGATAGTTATTAATTATTATATCTGTTTATTTAGAATGATTTATTATTATTTTTAATAAAGGGATCTAATGTATTACATTTAATTTAATTTGAGAATTAATTTTGTTAGACAATATATTATTTAATAATTAGGTGGTATATTTATTAAGTAGTATTAAATTTAAGTAAATTAGGTTTTATATTAATTGATATTCTGGTCAACTATATTATTGAGTGATATTTTAAATCTATAGAAACTACACATATATATTAATTATATAGTTAGTTTATTTAATGAGAGTGTCTATATTTGAACCATTTCTTATTTTAATTCCAGTATTAATGGCTTGTAATAGCATTGTGTATGTTAATTAATTTTAAAGTATTGTATAATTTAAAGTATTATATTTAGTTTTCACTTAATGTATATTTAGTATTTTATATATATATATATATAACGGGAAGCTTTATGAAAATAAACAAAAGACGAAGGCAGGTGGAAAACAAACGAACAATTGTATTAGTATGGCGCTCAGGAAATATAAATAAAACAAGTCTTTAACGTTTCGAGCCTACGCTCTTCAACAGAAAGATACACAGAGAGAGAAAAACACAGAAAGAAGGAGAGAAAAAAAATGCGTGCAGTAGCTAACGAATCAACATGGCGATCTGATTTCGGCCAGAGGTCAAAGATCAAACATGAGACACGAGAGCGAAATAAGGGGAGATAATAGGGTTGATAAAAGGGTTGAGGGACCAGCTAAAAGTGCGTGGGAGGGGTCTGGATGTGTGTATGTATAGGGTTGGTGTATGTATTAGTATGTATAAGGGTGTGTGTGTGTGTGTGTGTGTGTATGAGAGAGTATTAGTGCGTAAGATATATATATATATATATATATATTATATATATATATATATATATTATATATATATATATATATACATATATTTTAAAGAATATATTTATATTTTAAAAGATTATTTACATATATTTATTAATTATTTTATTATTGTAGTTTATTTTTAACCTGATGAGTGGCTATATTTATATCAAAGTGATTTTACTACTACTATTACTTTTTTTAATATAATCATTTCTTAGATACAGCCACGAAACACGTGTCATTATTCTACCAAATATATATGTTTTAGTTATTATTTTGCACATTACTTAATCATCGGTATATTATTGTTATTTTATATTTAATATTTCTATTATATGTAATTTTCTAGATGGTGTAATTTAATTGTTCCTTTTGAATTGATAGAAGGTAGTTTTTTTCTAATTTATATATATATATTATATTTGGGGAAATTTGATTTACTATTTCTAAATTGAATTTTTCCCTGTAAGTTAGGAATAATATTCCCTCAAATTATTATTATATATATATATATACATATATATAAATATATATGATGTGGGGTGTAACCGACCCACTTATGAGTACCCCTCATTCATTGGACAAGGAACTTTGCTTGCTTACAAAGACCTATTGAGGCAAGTGTAAACAAATCAAAATTGCTGACGTGGCTGATGACAGTACCGCCTGATTGGCACTCATGCCAGTGGAATGTTAAAAACACATCTGAGCATGATCGTTGCCAGGGCCATGGATTGGCTCCCATGCTGGTGGCACCATTTGAGCGTGATCGTTGCCAGCATTGGTTTACCAGCATGTGAAAAACAACATTTGAGCATGGCTGTTGCCAGTGCTGCCAGACGCTCCTGTGCAGGTAGCATGTAAAAACACCTTTTGAGCATGGTTGTTGCCAGTACCGCCTGACTGGCCCTTGTACTGGTGGTACGTAAAAGCACCCACTACACTCTCAGAGTGGTTGGCATTAGGAAGGACATCCAGCTGTAGAAACACTGCCAGATCAAATTGGAGTCTGGTGCAGCCTCCAGGCTTCCCAGATCCCCAGTCAAACCATCCAACCCATGCCAGCATGGAAAGCGGATGTAAAACGATGATGATGATGATGATATATATACATGTATATGAAATTCTTAATTTAGTTCATGGAGCACCCCCTCCACCCACCCACCCCAGTACTACCTTTGAGGACCACAGGTTGAGAACCACTGCTATAGATTTTGGATAGAACTCGGAGCCAGCACTGCAACTTACAACAGGGGACCGGCTCTGAATTCTATCAAAAATCTTTAGAGATAAACTTGCATGTGTGAACACTGCACTGCTAACACAAGGTAAAACACAATATTGACTTGTAAACTTTAATGGTATATAATGTTGGCAAAATGAAATACTGCATCATTGCCAGCAATTAAGAGAACATTATATATTTCTTCTCATAGCCCTCATTTTGACAACTTTCCTCAAATTCTTGTAAATATATCTGATTATCACTCAACAATACTGAATGTTCATAATTTACTGATCCAGCTGTGAAAGCCCGTGGATTAGTGGTTAGGGTATTCAGCTCATGATCATAAGGTTATATGTCCTGTTGTGCTCTTGAGCAAGACACTTTATTTCACGTTGCTCCAGTCCAGTCAGCTGGCAAAAATGAACAGTACCTGTAATTCAAAGAGCTGCTTTTGTCACATTCTGTGTCGTGCTGAATTTCCTTGAGAACTACGTTAAGGCTATGTGTGTCTGAGGAGTACTCAGCCAGCTTGCACGTTAATTTCACAAGCAGGCCGTTCCATTGATTGGATCAACTGGAGCACTCATAACCAATGAGTTGAGAATTTAAAATGCTTTCACTGGCCACAGTAATCACTGAATTCATCTGAAAGGAGGAGCATAAAAGATCATTGATGTTATCAAGACAACCTACCTCTTCCTCTGAATGCAACCAAGAATAAGACAAATTCTCCAAAACAGAATGCATCAGTTTTTCATCTGCAACCTTAGTTCTTCAGTTGCTCCAAGAGCAGTAAAAGAATGAGATTTATTCAATGGACATCATGTGAAAATAAAAAATTCTTTTCTCTACAGTTATGTTGGAATCATTTGACATTAAGTTGATGTCTTCAAGTACTGGACCTGTTTCATTGTCATTATCATTTGGCATCCGTTGTCCATGCTGGCATGGGTTGGATGGTTTGACCAGGGCTGGGATGCTGCACCAGGGTCCAGTCTGATTTACTATGACTTCTACAGATTGATGCCCTTCCTAATACCAACCAGTCCATGAGTGTAATGCGTGATTTTATGTGCCACTAGCATGGATGCCCTTTGCATGATGCTGCTATCTGCCACAACTGTGGTTTTATTTGTTTCGATAGGTCTTCTTCTCAAGCATGACAATGCCAAAGGTCTTGGTCATTGCCTCCGTGAGACTAAACACTTGAAATGAGCTCAGCCACTTTGCCACCGTGAAGCCCAATGCTTGAAAAGTGCGTTTTATGTGCCAGCTGTGTGACACCATCATTAATTCTAGGACCCTGAGGAAATGTATGTGGTAGCATGACACGACCTTTGTAACTCACCACTTCAAAAACCATCACAATTACTGGAAATAGTGTGCATCACTACTTGCACATTAAAAGGATCTGCGCAACCCTCAGTCATTTCTTCTCTTAGTTTTTCTCATCAAAAGAACCAAAGCATGCCATATTCACAACAGGTTTTAACCTTTCAAGTAATTATTCAGCACAGATGATCAAAAGGATTTCCTGTGTCCTTGCAGACATGAATTGGCCTTTGCTTAGTACACACAACTTGTATCGAATGTCCTCATAGTCCGTTCCCAACACTTGCAGTTCTTTGGCAATGGTACTCTTAGTTCGATCAACTTTGCCTTTCATCCTTTTGGGGTTGATAAATTAAGTACCAGTTGTGTACCGGGGTCGGTCTTATCGACAGTCCCCCTCCCCCAAAATTTCAGGCCTTGTGCCTCAAGTAGAAAAGAATGGTGCTCTTTTAAAGACTGCGAACCCATAGTGAATATTTTGTTGTGTCTGGAGAGAGTCATTCTGTTTCAATGCCTTATTAACACACTCACCAGTTCAATTTCCACTTATTTATTTATTTCTAAGTTGCAAGAAGCAGTGAGAATTTTAGAAAAAAAAAAGTAAATGAGTGGAAACTGAACCAGTGAGTGTGTTAATTAATAAGGCATTAAAAGAGAATGACTCTCCACAGGCAATAAAATATGCTTCAACACACAAATTCACATAAAGAATCTTGTAAACCAAATACAGAATCAAAACATAGCAAATAGGTTTCCTCAAATGCTCAAGGGGGTCCTTTGAAGTCGTAGATAGTTCTTGTGACCTGGGTGATGAAATAAGAAGTGGGGGGAATTGCTCTGAAAGTGTAGTTGCTAGAATAAGAACTGGCTGAGTAAAGTTCAGAGAGCTGCTATCTTTGTTAGTTACAAAGGTCGTCTTCTCAGAGTGAAAGGTAGATTGCACGATGCCTGTGTACAAACAGCTATGCTACATGACAGTGAAACATGGACTGTGAATGCAGAAGACATGTGAAAGCTTGAAAGAAACAAAGCCAACATGCTCTGCTGGATGTGCATATAAAACAAAGTGCAAATGTGTTGGGGGCATAAAAGGCATTGGATATAGTGTGCAGGAGAGAAGTATGTGCTAGCATGGCCACGAGATGTGTATGGATGAAGATAGCTGCATAAAGAAGTGCTAATCTCTAAATCTGGAGGGAAGAGGAAGGCATGATGTAAAATGATCAACATGATGTTAAACTTCATAGAGCAGATAACAAAAGACCAACACAATTTGAATTTGCTATGCATGAAAAAAATCCATGCAGTAAAATCAAGACCATAAAGGAGATACCTTTATGTCCTTGCCCCCCCCCCCACACACACAATCTGCCACATCTTCATCTTACCTCCCTTCAACTGAGGTAGCCGTGTATCTCGTCCACTGCAAGATGCCTTTTTCTGTCCCTCTGTTCATACCTTCACTTCTCATCACCTGGCACAAAGCCACCTCCCTCAATACTAGAAGGACCTTCACTCGATCACATCACTGCGGTTGGTGATATATAAAAGCATTGTAAGGTGGTTGGTGTTAGGAAGGGCATCCAGGTGTGGAAGCCATGTCAAAGCAGACAGTAGAGTTTGGTGCAGTCTTCTGATTTGCCAGGTCCTGTCAGAATTGTCCAACCCATACCAGCAAAGGACGAGGACATTGCCATGCCTGAATGTTTATAAAGTTTCGTTTCTTTTTCCTCTTGGATACAGTTGAAACATTCCTGCTCAAAGCTTCAGGGGAATGGTCAGAGTGTGCTTCTTGGGGCAGTCCTTCACCTGTGTGAGATGGATTACAAAAATCTCAAGAAATTCAGATGTCTGCAGACTGGTGTGTCATACACAAATTCTTAGATGTGATAGAGATCTTCTATGACCCCTGGAATTTACCATGGTGCTATTCAAGTCATTGGCTGGCACATCCCTACTGAAATACCAGTCACGAAAACCAGCTCCTATACCTGCAATTCAGAATAATTCTGAGAGAAATAACCATTATTGTTGTCATCGCCATCATCATCATCTTCATTATCATCATCGGCACCTGTGCTGGTAGTATGTAAAAGAACCCAGTGTCAGGCAGATGGCACCTGTGCTGGTGGCACAAAAAAGCACCCATTACACTCTCGGAGTGGTTAGCATTAGGGAGGGCATCCAGCCATAAAAGCCATGCTAAATCAGACTGGAGTCTGGTGCAGCCTTCCAGCTTGGTCAAACTGTCCAACTCATGGACAATGGACATTAAAACATCATCATCATCAATCTTGAGTCAGCAACCTTTGCTGCAGTCAGTGCTACCATCAAAATACCGAAAAGCAGGAAATATTATCCACGACATCTTAAAGGAAAGTGTCAACTTCTTCCTAAGTCATCTTCAATGCTACTTCACAAAGACATGGAACCAGGAATATATCTACATATATACAACACTAGAAAGATTCTGACATATCAACACAAGTGTGCTGCCACCCATCAACTTTGTTTCCTCATAACTTTCAGAAAAATAAATGTTTTCTTTCTTAATGAAATTTTCAACAAACACCTTTCAGACATTCTCTTATTCTTTTACTTGTTTCAGTCATTTGGCTGTGGCCATGCTAGAGCACTGCCTTTAGTTGAACAAATTGACCCTAGGACTTATTCCTTGTAAGCCTAGTACTTAGTCTGTCAGTCTCTTTTGCCAAACCACTAAGTTTCGGGGAACGTAAACACACCAAGATCAGTTGTCAAGTGATGGTGGGGGGGGGGGGGCAAACACAGACACACAAATACCAGTTTCCGTCTACCAAATCTACTCACAAGGCTTTTGTTGGCCCAAGGCTATAGTAGAAGACAATTGCCCAAGGTGCCCCGTAGTGGGACTGAACTCAGAAGCATGCGGTTGGGAAGCAAGCCTTTTACCACACAGCCACAGTGTTGGTTACAATTATATTGGAATTTAATGTGAAAAAAAAAAAACTTTGTATCTATGTACAGATACATACTGATACACAACAATTTTTCCAAAATTTTGTAGATCATCATCATCATCGTTTAACGTCCATTTTCCATGCTGGCAGGGGTTGGACAGTTCGACTGAGGACTGGCAAGCCAGGAAGCTGCACCAGGCTCCAATCTGATCTGGTAGTGTTTCTACAGCTGTACACCCTTCCTAATGCCAACCACTCCGAGAGTGTAGTGGGTGCTTTTTACATGCCACTGGCACAGAGGCCAGAGGAGGCTGGCATTGACCACATTCAAATGGTGTATTTACGTGCCACTGGCATGGGAGCAAGTCAAGGTGGCCCTGGAATCGGCCATGTTCAGATGGTGCTTTTTACAAGCCACCGGCATAGGTGCCAGTTGGGGCAAGGGGGCTAGTATCAGCCATGTTCGAGGGGGGCTAATGTCTGATCTTACTCTTATCCTACTTCTCCTAATTCCATTTCTGTCAATAACTAAGGATTGCAACATCAGTGCACATGTGCAGCAAAATGCAAATGTATTGAGAAAAAAGTTGAGCATAAGAGGAATCAAATATAGCCTGCAAGAGAGAAGACTACGTTGGTTTGGACATGTGAGGCGTGTGAATGAAGACAGCTGTATAAAGAAGTGTCAGTCACTGAATGTGGATGGTACCTGCAGAAGACGGAGACCCAGGAAGACGTGGGATGAAGTGGTGAGTACTGATCTCAGGATTTTAGGCCTCACAAAGGAAATGACAATGGACAAAGATGTCGGTGATATGGAGTTCTTGAAAAGACTACATCAGTGAAACTGAGTTCTAGAAGCATTGTGTATCTCACCCACACTTAAGAAAACTTCTCACACACTCTACCACAACAAACCAAACTACGTCTCTACATCTCTTCCTCACATTTCTGCTTCATGCACTATGCTTACCTCCCACTCCCCAGTCCTGTCCACTTCCCCCTGTGCCACTGTATCATTGCTCTGCACTAGCTTCCCACCTGTGTGTTCCACCCATGCCCTGTATCTTTGCATATACCTGGCACTTTGCTACCATCTCTATCCTGCTGTCTCCCACTCTCTCTCTCTCTCCTCTTTTACTTCCTTCAGGTTGGGTAACCATGTTATTTCCTTTGTGGCAGTGCACTTGTTTCTGTCTTCATTCCTGATTTCTCTCTCTCCCTAGCCAGGTAACCTTGTACCTCCTCTACAGTAAGACACTTGTTTCTCTCTCTATGTCTCGCTATAACCTTTCATCATCCGACACAAGATCACCTCCTCCAATGCCCCCTCCCCTCTCAAAAGATTTTTTTTTTTTGCAAATACTTGGACAGGTGCCACTTAAAAAGCACCCAGTTCACACTATAAAGTGGTTGGCATTTAGAAGGGCACCCAGCAGTAAAAACCTTGTCAAAACTAACCTCGCCTGTGCTTGTGCCACATAAAAAGCACTAAGTCCATTCTGCTGAGTGGTTGGTGTTAGGAAGGGCATCCAGCTATAAAAATCCTGCCAAAACAGTTACAGAAGTGTCATGCAGGCTTCTGCCTGGCTGGTTGTTATCAAACCGTCCCACCCATGCCAGTATGGAAGGTGGACATTAAACAATGATGATGATGATGATGAGTTGCCTAATTTCATGAGTCCTGCTCCTTCTAAAACAGCAGAAGCTAAAGTAAGCAACTGCTCTATCAGGTACTCCTGTTTTGTCAGACATTACCACCAGGCATTCGACTGATACTTTTTGTTTCTCTTCAATATCTATTCTTCATACAGAACTGGAACTAGGCACATATTTTGAGGAGCTCAAACTGGTTGAAGTTTCTGTGGTGGGAGGACATGGTGATACAGATGATTGCCTTGCATTGACTGATTCCAGTTCATTTTTGTTACATTCCTTACTAGTCAAGAATAAGGGTTCAAATGGTTGCAAACGCAACATCCTGCAGTTTTCTCTGTTTTTTTTTCCTTGATTTAGCTGTCAAATTATGATGTAAAGGAAGAAAAGATGGAAGCAGAGAGAGGCTTACGGTAGTTTTACCTGTCTATCTGGAAGTGTCTCCCACAACATCCACATGCTCTGTCTGACACTGTACCATCTAACAGGTCTGCTCTTATGCGCTGTCCACTGCCAACTGGCCGCTTGTGCCTTGCTGACCCTGCATGCCCACCACGGTCCTTCCAGTGGGACCCTCATGTCCCACTTCCAACAGGACATGTGTACTCCCTCAGTTCCAGTCCATCCCTTATCTATGTGGAAGGGGTCGATCACAATGTCCACATGTTCTGTCTGCCACCGTACCACCTAACAAGTCTGCTCTCATACGCTGTTCACTGCCAACTGGCCGCTTGTGCCTCGCCAACCCCCGCATGCCTTCCATGGCTCTTCTGGTGGGACCCACAGGCCCCACTTCCAACAGGACATGCGTACTCCCTCACTTCCGGTCCTGCCCTACAACACAGCCTGGCACAAACACCACACAAATTACTATGAACAGAACCAAGAAGCATCTTCCTTGTGGTTCTTTGATCTAATAAAAACTTTCTTTCCTCGAGCAGTACTTTATTAGGGCAAAAATAGCAGCACAACTGAAAATCTTTACCGTTACAAGCACCTACATCAAAGCACTTTCATCTGAGCTTCATTCAGAGACACTTTCAGTTTTTGTAAGTTCTTTTCACTCTTTCTCACTTCTATTAATTTCTTCATTTTTTAAATATTTTAAATGATAACTTTTCGGCATATCCACTATACTTTTATAAGTTACTGATGGAATTGAAGCTTTTTTCCACACAGTTTCTAAATGAGAAACAACATGGTCACTGATATCTTTAAAAGTAGGTTCTTTGTTAGAATTTTCTAAGTTCTTGCCACACAAAAAAGTAATGTTTCATTACATCATGACATACTCTTTTTAACTCTTTTATTTATTTCAGTCATTTGACTGTGGCCATGCTGGAGCACTGCCTTTAGTCGAGCAAATCGACCCCAGGACTTATTCTTTGTATGCCTAGTACTTATTCTATCGGTCTCTTTTGCTGAACCGCTAAGTTACGGGGATGTAAACACACCAGCATCGGTTGTCAAGCATTGTTGGGGGGACAAACACAGACACACAAACATATACACACACATACATACATATATACATATATATACATATATACAACAAGCTTCTTTCAGTTTCCGTCTACCAAATCCACTCACAAGGCTTTGGTCAGCCCGAGGCTATATTAGAAGACACTTGCCCATGGTTCCACGCAGTGGGACTGAACCCGGAACCATGTGGTTCGTAAGCAAGCTACTTACCACACAGCCACAGAAAATTTCTACTATTCTGCTCCCATGGATGTCTAAATACAGGGCAAGTAGTTGTTTGATGGCTAAGCTTGGTGGTTGGTGATCGTTGCCAGGCCCACCTGACTGGCTCCTGTGCCAGTGGCACATAAAAAGCACCATCTGTTTGTGGTCAATGCCAGGTCCACCTGACTGGCTCCCATGCCGGTGGCACATAAAAAGCACCAACCAATCGTAACCAATGCCAGTATCCCTTGACCGGCTCCTGTGCCGGTGGCACGTAAAAAGCATCCACTACACTCTCAGAGTGGTTGGTGTTAGGAAGGGCATCCAGCTGTAGAAACTTTGCCAGATCAGATTGGAGCCTGGTGCAGCCTCCTGGCTTCTTAGACCTCAGCCAAACCATCCAATCCATGCCAGCATGGAAAGTGGACATTAAACAATGATGATGATGATGAATAACACTGAAATGCTTTTTATTACAGCAATCATAGATTTTCATCTCAGCTACATATTCACTTTTAAAATTTAGTGGGTTTTTTTTATTTCTAGAATCTTAAGAAAAGAAAAGGTTTACTTTATCAATAATGAATGTATTTCTAAACAGAAAAATGAAAGTTTTATAGAATTATTTCAAACGTTTAACAGATTGTATCACCACCACCACCACCACCACCACCATCACCATCATCATCATTTAACTGTGTGTTTTCCATGCTGGCATGAGTAAGACAGTCTGACAGGCAGTGGCAAGCCTGGAGAGCTGCACTAAGCTCCAATTGTCTGTTTTGGCAAGGTTTCCATGGCTAGATACCCCTCCTAATAGCAACCACTTTACAGAGTGTACGGGATGCTTTTTACGAGGCACCAGCAGAGGTACTAATCTTAAAATAATTGTGCAATTTTATTCATCAACAGCTTTCAGGGAGCTTTATATTGTCACAACAGCAAGGACAACATTGAAATGCATAGAAAGTCATAATTCAGATTAAATTGCGATGTTATTACCAGTCCAAATACTTTTGAACTGGGGGACAAGCTACTCACTGCATTTTGTCACAGAGAATATATCCCGTTTGTTGACAAATTGTGTGTATACACCTAGATCAGCTTGCAGTGCTACCTACCTAGCATTTCGGAGTAGTTATCTCCTCTTTTGTCACAGATACTAGGTAGACGATGCTACGAGCTGATTGAAGAGCTTGACTCTCTAGTGCATTTCCAGAAACCATACAGTGACTGATAACATTATATGGCAGCTCATCGTAAGTAAATTATGTCTGCCTAGTGTCTGTCATCAAAGAGGAGGTAACTACCCCGAAATGATAGCATCTCACAGTCTAGGTAGGTGGCGCTGCAAACTGATCTCGGTGTAGACACACAATTTGTCAACAAGTGAGACATATTACCTATTTCGTTATTACCCACAAGGGGCTAAACATAGAGGGGACAAACAAGGACAGACATAGGTATTAAGTTAATTACATCGACCCCAGTGCGTAACTGGTACTTAATTTATCGACCCCGAAAGAATGAAAGCCAAAGTCGACCTCGGCGGAATTTGAACTCACAACATAACGGCAGACAAAGTACCACAAAGCATTCCGCCTGGCGTGCTAATGCTTCTGCCAGCTCGCCGCCTTCAGTCAACTGGGGAACAAGCGACTCAGTGTTTTGTCATGGGTAATATGTCTCATTTGAGACATATTACTCATGACAAAATGCAGTGAGTCGCTTGTTCCCCAGTTTGAACATGCATCAAGTACATACGGACTGATTTTACTTATCACTGCTAAGCATTCCCCCTCCATAATTTACTTATGGTGAGCCATCGTATAGCGCTATCACTCACTGTACAATGACTGGGAAAGCATAAGAGAGGTAATCTCTTGATTCAGCTCACAGTGCCGTCTGCCTAGTGTCTGTGACCAAAGAGGAGATAACTACTCCGAAATGTTAACATCTCACAGTCTAGCTAGGTGGTGCTGCAAGCTGATCTTGGTGTAGACACCCCATTTGTCAACAAGTGAGATATGACAAAATTCAGTGAGTAGCTTGTCCCCCAGTTCAAACATGCATCAAGCATATTTGGACTGGTAGTAATGTTTCAATTTCATTTATCATGTGCCAGTGACACGTAAAAAGCACCCACTGCACTCTCGGAGTGGTTGGCATTAGGAAGGGCATCCAGCTGTAGAAACTCTGCCAAATCAAAATTGGAGCCTGGTGCAGCCATCTGGTTCGCCAGCCCTCAGTCAAAATCGTCCAACCCATGCTAGCATGGAAAGCGGACGTTAAACAATGATGATGATGATGACTGCTTAGCACTCCCTCTCCAAAAGTAATTGTATCTCCTTTATTTGATGTCAGTCTCATTTTGCTTGACGTTTGTTATACATGGGTAGTCAACCATATAACAACAGTCTTTTATCAGGCAACGAAGTTGCACTGATGGTAATCATCTCAGCTGAGATCAACAATAAGTGCACGACAATGGTTCAGCATATATTTACGTCAACTGCCTTAGAGCATGCACTGTTTATTTATATAAACTGTCATCACTGCGAGGACCATAAATTCAATGAAACTGGCATGGCTGGATGCAACTGTAAATTCCATGAAGGACCAGGAAAATTTGTCGAACGTGTATAAATTTGATAGGAAGTCATGGAGGAAATAGTGGTGCAACTGCCCAAACTGCTGCTTTTATACTGTTATGAGGATGAAGTCTTGAAATGAGTTGTAAATATCTATATGAAGAATCTAACAAACCCATCAGATTCCTTGAAATTTGCACAGTGGCCTCTGTTATCGATTCTGTGATAGCGGATATTTATATCAACCAGTACACAAATAAGTACAAAACCACAGTAGATAAGGCTGAGTGTATTTTTGTCACCAGTGCCGCCTGACTGGCTCCCATGCCGGTAGCACATAAAAAGTACCATTCAAGTGTGATCAATACCAGTACTGCCTGATTGACTCCCATGCTGGTAGCACGTAAAAAGCACCATTCAAGCATCGTCGTTGCTAGTGTCACCTTATTGGCTCCCATGCCAGTGGCACATAAAAAGCACCATTCATGTGTGATCAATGCCAATACTGCCTGACTGGCCCCTGTGCCACTTAAGCACCCACTACACTCTCGGAGTGGTTGGCGTTAGGAAGGGCATCCAGCTGTAGAAACACTGCCAGTTCGAATTGTAGCCTGGTGCAGTTTTCCGGCTTGCCAGCCCTCAGTCAAACTGTTCAACCCATATCAGCATGGAAAGCAGATGTTAAACAATGAGGATGATGATGATTTAAAGTGAGTACACAGCACACATAAATTTCTGTCAACTAATGTTGTGGGGTTAGTAGCTATGTGTAACATTCTAGTTGTTTTCATAAATGTGAGCAAAGCATAATTATTAACTACCAATAATTACCAAATAAAATTCTTATTCATTGCACCAGACTTTGTCCTCGTTGTGTTGAGGTCATGAAACTCATTGCAGACCCATTAATGAAATATTTGTACAATCCTTTAGCATAACCTCCCAGAGTTTTGTTTTCTTTAGCTTTCTGAAAAATGCGTATCTTTTATAAAATTTGCAGCAATTCTTTTTATTTAGCAATAAAAACATGAGTGCTTTTTGCATCAAAGGCCAATGTGAGAGGTTCTCTCATGTTATCTATTGCAGAATAGTTTGTTTTAACAGAACAACCACGTTTTTAAGTGGGGATAAATAACACCCCTTGGTGTTAATATTGCCTCTGTCGCTAATATATATTTTTTTATTTATCATTATTTTTTTTAAAAAATTAACCAGAAAGATAAGAAATTCATAGCTTTTAACCATTCATATAACTTGCTCCTAATAAGATCATGGCTATGAGGTAAGGAACTTGCTACCCAATCATGTGACCTTGAGTTCACCTTCACTGTATGAGGCACTTGGGCAAGTGTCTTTCAATATAACTCCAGGCTGACCAAGGATTTGTTAGAAACTGAAAGTTTGTCATGTATATATATGTTCAGATGAATTAGGTATGTATGTCGAGGCACCAGAATTTAGTACAGTATTATTCATAGTTTCAAAGTAAGGTGATTAAAATCAAAATAAGCAACGGGATATCTATAGGCACAGGAGTGGCTGTGTGGTAAGTAGCTTGCTAACCAACCACATGGTTCCGGGTTCAGTCCCACTGCGTGGCATCTTGGGCAAGTGTCTTCTGCTATAGCCCCGGGCCGACCAATGCCTTGTGAGTGGTTTGGTAGACGGAAACTGAAAGAAGCCTGTCGTATATATATATATATGTGTGTGTTTGTCCCCCTAGCATTGCTTGACAACCGATGCTGGTGTGTTTACGTCCCCGTCACTTAGCGGTTCGGCAAAAGAGACTGATAGAATAAGTACTGGGCTTACAAAGAATAAGTCCCGGGGTCGATTTGCTCGACTAAAAGCGGTGCTCCAGCATGGCCGCAGTCAAATGACTGAAACAAGTAAAAGAGGTAATATAATACGATCATTTCAAGAGACTCCATTCAATTGAACAATGCAACCATTACATCAATTTAAATGCAGAGCAATCCTCATCTGCATAAATACACAGAATTAAATTAAATTGAGGCAGATGGACACTCTAGTATAATTATACTAATGTGTCCATCTGATGTAATGGTTGCTTTGTTCAATTCAATGGAGTCGCTTGAAACGATCGTACTGCATTATCTCTGGATATTCTGTTGCTTATTTTGATTATATATATATTTACATAATATCGAGGTCTCATTTATTCTTTTGCTGTCATTTTACTAATATATATATATATATATATACATACACACACACACTCATATATATATATATATATATCATCATCATCGTTTGACATCTGCTTTCCATGCTGGAATGGGTTGGACAGTTTGACTGAGGACTGGCAAGCCAGGAGGCTGCACAAGGCTCCACTCTGATCTGGCAAGGTTTCTACTGCTGGATTCCCTTCGTAATGCCAACCACTCCAAGAGTGTAGTAGGTGCTTTTTACATGTCACCAGCACCAGAATTAACCACGTTCGGATGGTGCTTTTTACACGCCACTGGCACAGGAGCCAGTTTGGTGAGACTGGCATTGACCATGCTCGAATGGTGCTTTTTATGTACCACTGGCACAGATGCTAGTCAGGCAGTACTCTCATTGCCCCTCCCCCCATATATATATATATATATAGTTAATCCAAAAAAGAAAGCACAAAAAAAACACAACAATGCAAGGACGTGGAACAAATAAAGTATTATTGGACGCTCAGGAAAGAAGGAGGGTTTAACGTTTCGAGAGGAGCTCTTCGTCGGAAACATAGGAGAAGGGAAGACAGAGGAAAAAAAATCGCCAACGGTATACACGAGGTCATATATATATATATATATATATATAGGAACCATATGGTCTGGAAGCAAGCTTCTTATCACACAGTCACGCTTGCGCCCATTAATATTTTTTATAAACACATTCCATTTCTTCTGAGAAAAGTTAATCTTACATGTAGAAACGTTTTTCATCGGTTTTTCTCCCTTTTCGATAATGAATGAACTCAATCAGGATAATATCAAAGACGTTTTGAGCGATGGAGAAGTTGTGAACCTCCTTTTCGTTTTGAATAGAAAAAAAAAATTAACGTGAACAAATTTTTCCCCAACGAAGATCCCCAGCTACGTTTTTGAAAACGGATCCCTGAAAAATTTATGAAATGTGTCAAGAAATTTATGCACATTATTTACAATGGGCGGATAGGTGTCCTCATCTTGTTCGTTGTTATCACGTTTTCGTTGATGTGCTCTTCAGCTTCCAACAGGTGTTCTGGTGGAATTTCAAACCCAACCCTTTATTTGACAAATGGGGTACACTGGGTTCTCAGTTTAAATCCCACCGGGGCCAGCTTTGCCTTTCATCGTAATGCAGGTCGATAAAATAAAATACCAGTTGAATACTGAGGTCAATGCAACCAAGTAACCCCACGATCTTTGAAAACTGCTGACCTTGTGCCTAAATTAGAAAGAAGTATTGAGGAAATTATGAGGAAAGAGAATCGCTGGGAGAGATGGCCCTAAACAGTTGTTACGCGAAAGCGACTTCAGTTTATGAAATATCCAAAGCATTTCGTTGTAGCTTTCTGGTCTTCCAAATAAACCTAATGCATTACCAAAAGGAAAGCCTTTTTTTTATTTTTCTCTCATCTTTTACTAGTTTCAATCATTAGACTGCGGCCATGCTGGGGCAGTTATCGTTTGCATCATTCAAAACTCTACTCGTCGCTCATTTCACTCTGAAAACACTTAGTACACTATAGAAATTAGAAAGAATCAAACCCTAATGTATATAGTTACACTTTTAAAATTTGGTTATCATGTAGTTCCCAATAATAATAATATTAATAAGGGTACCGTTCTAATTAAGATATAATTATAATTTACCGTCGACTGAACACGATGCGGTTAATGGCGGGACTATACTCACCTTACACCGTTTAATGTCCGTCGTGATGTCAACCATCCCTACTTTCCACTTGCAGTTTCTTTTCTTTTTTATTTACCATTGAAAATAAATTGTTTTACCTAAATTAAGTCGAGTAATCTTTATGATTACGAAACAATTGCTTTAATTTAATATTTTGCTTTAAATAAGCAGAACACTTTGGATTTCCAAAGTAGAACTCACTTCCTTTAAAAGCGTCCAATTGACGAAGTCGTCAACGCGTCGGAAAGTTTGCTTCTTTTTGTTTTTGCGCAAATTGCTCTGATTCTTTGCACTTTGAGTTCAAATATCGCCGAGGCCAATAAGTAAAGTACGAGTCTTGTGCTGAAGTTCATGCCTCATTTTTTTTTCCCTCTCTCATTCTGCTGTCTTTATTTCTGAAAGAGTTCCCGATCTCGAAAGGGATGGACTCTAAACAAGTCCAAGAAAAGTTTAGGGAGCAGAGCAAAACAAACAAAAATCTGGAACAAATAATGGCTTAATTGACAATATGAAGATTCAAATAAATTAGACTTGACTTCTTTTCAAGACACTGAATCTCTCTACTTATTAAATCCCTGATCAGTCCTAATAGAGTAGACATATGAAATAGTCATTCCAACCGTGGCCATCCTGGTTTGTTTTTAGGCATAGTGTATCCAGGACTATATTATTTTAATGTGCCCAACCCTTTTAAAGGCTATAGAACCTTGGGGATTCATTTAAAATTTTCTGTTTCTTAAAATTTATGAACCATAAATTGCTTCTGCGCCAAATATTTGAACAATTTTTTAAAAATACAATTCCTTGAAATATTTATTTCTTTATTGTCCACAGGGGGCTAACATAGAGGGGACAAACAAGGACAAAGGGATTAAATCGATTATATTGACTCCAGTGCGTAACTGGTACTTATTTAATCGACCCAGAAAAGATGAAAGGCAAAGTCGACCTCGGCAGAGTTCCTAATAATATTTAATTATGAAAATATAACAGGATTTTTTAAACAGAATATTTATGAGGGTTCATTTGAGTAAACTATGAATAAAAGGGGTCCATAGATTAAAAAAGGTGGCAGGGTTGAGAAACGCTGCTGTCGAATGTATAATTTGGAGAGAAATTTGGGTGAGCGACACAGAAAGATCTCATACTTGACTTTCACTACTTCTATAAAAAGAAGTCTCAGAAACAATGAGGACAGGGAACTGAATTAAAATTGGAAAGAAACGACCTATTTCGTTTAAAATATCATAATAATGGTTGAAGGAATGAAATGTATTTTAAAAATTGCTTATTAACAGTCAATACCTGGCCTGTTCACTACGACAGCGTTTTATATAGACATTACAGGACCAGACTACATTGTTTTAATTAAAACAATGCAATGTCAGTCATTTATTACCGTTTTCATGTGATTTTTTCTTTTGATTTTTCACGGTATTTAAAGGAACTTGGCAATTTAGTCGTTTCCAGTATTGCATACATGGAATCGCTAAACATATCGCAGAAACAATCGTATTCTATACCCAGCCTATAAATGTCATCTAAGTAAAGCCCTTAAAAAAAGTTGCTTCAAATATTAGACTTCATATTCTCTAGCAATCTCTCATGTCGACCTTCTGCATATGTGGTTGTAACAGCCAGTCTTCTAATCGAAATCGTGGTGGCTCGTAGATGCGATACAGGGATGTGCTGAAGAGACATATGAAGAGCTCTGGCATCACCGCTGATACCTGGGAAGAGAAGGCCCTGTGACGCTATGAATGGCACTGGCCGTTGAAGCACGTAATTCCAGCCATTGCAGAGTAACACTTCTCCGTTGTGTCGAGTAACTTCACCTACAGCAGATGTCATCGTTGCTACAGATCATGAGCAGTCCTTGTAGCCCACACGTGAGCCTTGCCAGAGGTAATTACTAAACAAGAACACTCAACATCGATCTACAAGGGACAGATTAAGAAAAAGATATTTCCAGATTTTGTGTTTTTATTGCTGCTTCTCTTCAATTTTATTTTATACTTTTGTCAGTCACATCTCATAACCCAAGTACAGAAGTTTCACAGTTTTTAAATTTTATTTTCCCTGAAGGTAGAATTCCGACACAGAACGCGGAGAGACCGGCATATCTTTATATATAAAATTGAAGTTGTGTGTGTGAGACTCTGTCTACTCCGATTTAGATTCCTAACTACTCCCACATTTTGCGGTGCAGTTTAACCAAAAGCGGGTATCTTATAGTCGTCATTCATATCGAGCCCTTCTGGGTATTAGCGCGCGTCTACGATGAGTCTACGATTTAAAAAAAATTACTATCATTTTTCCGCATTTTTAATGATTTTTGCTCGGGTTATATAAGGGAAGTAACTCTCTAAAAATGCTTATATAGTTATTTCCCTTACAAACCCGAGCAACGCCGGGCGATACTGCTAGTATTATATACAGGTGTTTGGGGTGATAACTACAATAATCGTCTCAGGTATGAGAAGTGGTCCAAAGTGATTGATGATTACACACACTAATACAGGAATATGCAGCTTGCTCAACATAACAGGAAGCAATTGTGCTATATTATAGCGACGGAGGTTCCTGTCATCTATCTTAGCTGCCTTCCCGGCTCGTCAGGCTGGTAAGAATGTGCACCAAACGGTTTTTATAGGGGACTGCAGGTTAAATTCTTGACGGTTCGAGTAAACTAGACTACATTACCGCTTCTCGCTGATTGATCAGTTAATACACTGGTTGCCAAAGTTCTTCATGACTTCCACCCTCCTGACACCCAGGCTACATTCCTAGTGACCCCCCACCCCAACTAACCATCACAAGCATAAACCTCGTTCTGAAGCAAATTCAAAGCCACTGTATTTCACAAATAAATCTTAACCTAATAAACCCATTATTTTGTTGTTTTCACATGAATCGCTACACCATTATCGCTCCACTTTTTTTCAATGCCCCCTTGGAACTTTCCACCCCGAGGGAGGGGGAAATACCACCCACTTTGGGAACCACTCCATTTGAGTACCACTTTATCACAAATGACTGGTTATTCAAGAGTTGGTGGGTTGCTAATGGCAGTGGTTGTACTCGTTCTAGTGTTGATGATGGTGATAGACAGGGATGGTGAATGTTCTTACCACACAAAGGGATAGTCGGGTGATTTTGTATGTATGTGTATGCATATATCATCATCATCATGGTTCCGGGTTCAGTCCCACTTCATGGCATCTTGGGCAAGTGTCTTCTCGGGGTCGACCAAAGCCTTGTTAGTGGATTTGGTAAACGGAAACTGAAAGAAGCCCGCCGTATATGTATGTATGTATATATATATATATATATATATATATATATATAAGAATAAATGTTTTTATATATAAAGAACGTGAAATACAGGAAGGGACGAACACGGAACACAGACAAATCATTCGAAGCCTTCAATCTTCAGTCAGACACCGAATCATCATAGCAAATTTCGGCTGTTCAATTCTGATATTTGCTCCAACTCGGCCAGCCCCAAGAAAAAAACTAAGCTGTAAGCATTAGATTTCTTGGTAGAAGACAAGAATGTAAACGCAAGAGACGGATGTAAATACAAGAGACGAAAACGAAATTGAAAACAGTAATGGATAAACAAAATATAACGGTGGTTGTCTTACGACTTTAGACCAAATGAGACAAAAACAACAACAACATAGCAGCTGGCGTAGAAATAATTACCTTTTCGGTAGAGGGGACACATGTTGGTCGAGATACGATCGCCAACAGAATGGTTAAGAAGCAGCAGGTTGCAGGAGAGAGAGAGAAAGAGAGTGTGTGTGTGTGTGTGTTCTATATTTTAGAGTTAAAGAATTCTGTACATTATTTCCATTGGATGGATATGTGTCCTCATCTTTACCACAACGTTTCGGCTGATTTACTCTCCAGCCTTCATCAAGTGTCCTGGTGGAATTTTGAACCCAACCGGGTTCTCATTCCTAAGGTATTTTTGGCTGATGTTATTATTATCATTATTATTTATTCAAAGCACTGCATGGAACTGAACTCGAAATCTTGGGGTTAGTAATCCGCGCTCTTAACCATTACGCTATATGCCCGTTGGCATAATGGTTAAGAGCGCTACAAACCCCAAGATTGAGAGTTCAGTTGCATGCAGTGCCTTGAATAAATAATAATAATGATACTAACAACATTAGCAAAAAATACCTTAGTAATGAGAACCCAGGGCTGGGTTCAAAATTCTTCCAGGACACCTGATGAAGGCTGGAGAGTAAATCAGCCGAAACGTTGTGGTAAAGATGAGGAAACATATCCGTCCAATGTAAATAATATATATGTGTCTGTATTTGTCCCCTCCACCATCGCTTGACAACCGATGCTGGTGTGTTTACGTCCCCGTAACTTGGCCCAACAGGTTTTTGGGATCTGACGATACGCCATAAAGCTAAACTGTTTATGGACGGGAAACCTAAGGTAATTCCATAAACCGGTCGTCCACATTTTTAATATACACTGCTCTATATCTTAGAATGTGCTTCTTTCCGATTTGTTATGTTTTTCTGTTTTTTGCAATATATATATATATATTACGGAGATGTACTTGCATAGCAAGTGATTTGATCTGAGATCGTGTGCTGAAACGAAAACAATTGCAGCGTGCAAGGTGTTTGTAAGCCATTTAAGAAACACACAAAAGCCGTTCGATTCACTTCCTGTTCATGCATCACGGATTTTTGTCAGTGAACAGGTCGCGGTCTTAAAGCGACGAAAATATTTTGACAAATTAAACTTAAATGTTGAAGTGAATCGAACGGCTTTTGTGTTTCTTAAATGGCTTACAAACACCTTCCACGCTGCAATTGTTTTATATATATATATATATATATATATATATATATATATATATATATATATATTATATATATATGAAGTGGATGAGGGGGAAGTGTGCTGTCTTGTTTCTCCCCACCACTACGAAACTCTATAAAATAATTAAAATTCCCCACAAAGGAATTATTTTGATTTGAAAACCCCACTAGAATGGGAGAAAGCGCTAATGATCTGAATGATATGATATATATATGTAAAAAATGTAATATATAAATAAATATCTGTAAATATGAACTATCCGATCTTCTGATTACCTCATTTCTTCTAATATATAATACCTGTACATCATCTCCAAACCTTCCAATATATATATATATACATATAAGCGAGAAAGAAGCAACAAGAATGGATAGGTTTTTAGTACGATCGTTTCATACAAGGACAGGTTTTATTAAAAGTTGTATATATATATACATATATATATATATATATATATATATATATATATATATATATATATATATATATATATTTAAATCGATCGTCGGTAGAACATATATCTGAAAAAGAAGCACAAGGGTGCTGAACAGTTCCTGGCTTTAAGGGTGTCGCGAAAGGCTAGGTGAGAGGCCCAACATTCCAAGTTCTTTTACAGGGCTTAGAAAAACAGAAGGACCACTACAATATGTGTGTGAATCTGAGAGGGGAATATGTTGAATAAAATCATAATTCACTGATCCTCCCGAATTTTTTTTATTTTTTATCCAAAGCCAGGAACTTTCCACCACCCCACCTATGTATGTGTGTATGTGTAAAGATACATAATCGCTGAAATGTGTGCGGTATTGACTAATTAATATTAAAAAGGAAGAGAAAATTTAAGGGAGAAAAATATTTAGGAGAAACCGAAAGTAATTTGCAGGGTGGGTGTAGAATGTCGGTGCGCTAGAACCGCGTGTAAGAGAAACACGAGTGCGAGGAGGATGAGTGAGAGCGAGGAGGACAAGTGTGAGTGAGTGGGCGAAAGCAAGTGATAGCGTGAGTGAGAGTATGTTAGGAATTTAGCGAAAACAAGAAGAGAGTGAAAGAAGCGAAAATCCCGGGTATGTGTGCATCACGTTAGAAAGGCGTGATGGAGTAAATCCATTGACAATGTTCGGAGCTTAACCGAATGTCGTTCCTGTATTCCTTCATATATTATTTATTTTGAATGTAATAGCAACAAAACATGTCTTTTAAGGTGAGTAGATTCTTTGAAGGCAAAAAAGAATGATAACAACGCATTAATATTATAACTCGGTTTGTTTCTCTCTCTGTGTAGACCTTTAAATCGTGGTTGAGTTTGTTTTCTAACTTAGTTCCAACACCATCGAATCCCACTTGTTAACCACTTACACCACATATTATGGAATGCCTCGCACATATTATTCTATATCTATTTCTCACTCACCCACTCTCTCTCTATATATATATATGTATGCAAGTATGTAAAGAATGTATTTAACTGTAGCCAGTTTATTTGTGAAGAATGTCTGAACGGTTTGAGAACTTCCTACATTCATTAATTTCTCTAATTATTGGACTTACAATTAATTTCAATCGTAAATTTTACACCCCAGTGTGTGGGTATGCTCGTGCGTGCACACACGTAGGTATTTATGTGTATATCATGTTTGTGTCTGTATGAATGTACGCATATATATATATATGTATATATATAAATATATATATACTCGTACAAGATAGGCCCGTAGAGTATACACACACGAATAAATATAGTAGATGACTACTGACAGTGGAGAAAGGAATGTCTTGTGTGTGTATATCATATATATATATATATATCTCGTCTCGTGATATCTCCTATTTTGCCGTATAATGTTAGTCATTATTCACACCAAGGCTTGTCCTATATATATACACACTACACACATCTGGGTGATACAAAACATGACAATCATTCTTTTAATTCTTGAGATGATGATAAACAACACGAATATTTTATTATTTCAACACGCAGTTTTCTCTCTCTCTCTCTAAAAAAGATTAAAAAAATTAATATGATAAAATGATTTGTACATGCAATTATAAGATATGGGATACACTAGGTTCTTCACTAAGTGTTTACTATTAATAAAACAAATAATGAACAAAAAAGCAGGTAGGCAAAGTCTGTGCAGATATCAGATGACGTTTACACCTGGCTTCGATTTTCAGTTCCTTTTTCGTTTAGAACATTTACTTTGGGAATATAAATAGTGATTTATATATGACTCCCACCCTGTGATGATTATTTAAAATACATTTTTATGGTGTTACGAGAAATCTATTCTATTTTCCCCATTTAAGTCAATATCGAATGGACGGCTCACCTGAGTTTTAGTTCCACCTTGCTTTCGTGTCTCGGTATTCATTTGTCAGCCGTCAGATGTTAGTCGTAAGTTGTTCTGTCGGGTTTTATGGTAAAAACATGGCTAGAGAAACATTTGTGTCTATGTAATATAGCATACCTACACAAAGTGAGCCGCCCCCGTTTACCTTCCTCTCTCGTACACACACGTGTGTGTGTGTATGTGTATATATACAGTGTATGTGTGAGGTTAGGGTTTTATACTCGTGATCCTAAGATAGTTGTTTCGATTCTTGGACTGGACTATGTGTTCTGTTCATGAGCAAATCACTTCATTTTACGTGCGACGGCATCCCGTCCAAGAGCTCGAGGAATGTAAATGCTACAGAATCCGGGAGGGAACTTTGGTTCTTTTGGTACCTGTCTATCTAGCTGAAGACTAATTCTAAATATACTAATAGATATAATTATATACACACAAACACATCTATCTATAGATGGATATATATATATATATATATATATATATCCGTTTACATGCAGACACACACGTGCTCCAGCATGGCCGCAGTCCTACTACTGAAACCATAAAAAAAACTAAAAGAATGCACATTGAGCTCCCTGTCAACAAGAGGTAGCGATAGCCTGAGAATTATGTACATATATACATGTAGATAGACAGTCTTCCTATAAATCTTGTTATTATTTTTATTGGACTCTCATTGCTTCTACGCATTGTTTTCAGCCTGATGTTTTGCTGTGTCGTTTCATTGGGGAATTCAGGCTTATCTCTGATTTGCAGATCTATCTGCAGATATTGCAGTCGGTGTCTCCTTTCTTTGGTGACAGACTGGACCTGGCTCTGTGTTGGGTGTTGGTCTTGACCACCTTAAAAGTCAGAGTCAAGTTGGTAGCAAGAGCTTCTCCACCAAGTTCTATTGAGCACAAACAATTCCTGTCTTTTCATGGTTTATCTTAAAAGGTTTTCAAGTAGATCTTTAGATTGTCTTTATCATGGAGCAATGGACAGCCTTGTCGCTTGGCACCAGAGCTAAGTTGACCATAGAGGAAAGGCTTTAGGTAAGTGAGTGTCTTCCTTGCATACCACATGGTCAACCCACCTCAGTTGTGCTTTGATAAGGAAGCATTCTATGCCTAAAATGTTGCGTCTCGCTTGAATCTCTGTGTTGAGGACTGTGTCCTTGATGTTGCAAACCAAATAAAGGCAGATGAGATGTGTAGCAGAAGTGTGTAATGCTTTTATATGTTTGGTTGTTTAAGATTAAATACCACCGAATGAGCTCACCAGATCTTTTCTCTCCATTGAGTCACATGATCCAGTGGCTTGCCAGACTGGTTGCATGCATTGGCTTTTAACTGTCCAGTTGTGTGCTTGCAACAGTTTGTTTTCAATGCAGGAAAGACCACTCTGTTTCTGGAACCTACCCAAGGTTATAAAAACTCTTGTATCCTGCATCTCTGGGTCTTTGGCAGCAGCCATTGACCATACTGTACATCTCTGGGCCAGTGTTGATGAACCAGAAATCCAGCCTGTCTCACAACTTTCTTCAACCAGTCTTCTTCGGTCTTCATCATTGCTGCGACAGACAGCAGACCACAGCTACATCAACAGACCCAGCAGAACTGAAGTCATTTAAATCCTTGTTCCAGACTAATATAACCATCATTCTTCTTTGGCAATCTTATTCTAACGAGAGGAATAAGTCATTGCTTAGTCAACTTATCCAAATCTTATCGCTTGCTACTTCTTTCTCCGTTATAGATGGAATGAGTTCAGCTATTTGATATGGTGCTTGTAGAGTGTCCATGCTTCGCATCAATATAGGAGAGAGCAGTAAGCACTGCTCCCTGGTATGCTTTGAACTTTGTGGCCGGGCAGATGCCATGATCTCTCCTCAGTCTGTACTGGAGTCTGTTGATTGCTGAGTTTGCTTCAGACCAATGCTGGGTGATCTCTTTACTCTGTTGAACATTCTCTGACAGGATGCTTCTCGGGTAGTAGATTTCAGATACACATTTAGACGGGTACTGTCTACCATAACAGGTTGTGGCTGCTGTGAGACTTCAGTCTTCTTCAAGCTGATTGTTTGGCCAAAAGATTTGCCAGCGTAAAGAGAACAGTCAATTAATGCTTGGATGGGGAGAGAGAGATGCTGTGAAAGCACAATTGTCTGCAAATAGAAGCTTTCTCAGAAGTTGTTTCTTGACTTTTGGTTTTGGCACTGAGATGTTATTGACTGAAAATGGTGCCATCCAGTTTGGGACTGGATGGCACCATTTTCAGTCAATAACATCTCAGTGCCAAAACCAAAAGTCAAGAAACAACTTCTGAGAAAGCTTCTATTTGCAGACAATTGTGCTTTCACAGCATCTCTCTCAACATGGCTGAAAAGTAGATTGCAAACAAGATAGGGGCCATTACACATCCCTGCTTGGTTCCATTCTTTGTAGGAAAAGTAACAGAAGCCGACCCACCTTCCATCATGGAGGCCATCATGCAATTGTGGAATGATCTTATCACCCTGGCCATCTTTTTGGGAAACCCACACTTGTGCAGGTCTTTCCAGAGGGTATCACAGTTTACTGTATCAAATACTTTTGTTAAATCAACAAAGACCATACACAGGTCCCAGATCTGCTCTTCCAGTTGTGTTCAATACTCCAAATGTCATGTGACCTGCTGTCCAGGGTCTGCCTTAGTTCAGTGCACTTTTCCTTTATCTTGAGTGCAGGTATGTTGAGCTTATTTACAAGTTTGGTTCTGTGTCTAAATTAGTGGGTCCCAATGTCTTTAATATCCAGGCCAGATCCAAAGCCTGGATTGTTTTAGTGGACCACAGGCTGAAAAGTAAAACAAGTTGATTAAAGAAACATATTTATAGAGGGAAGACTGCTGAGGGTTGCTGTAAGGATGGTTGAGGACTGCATGTGACCCTGGGAACCACATTTAAGAACCACTAGTCTAGTTTGTTTGGCTGTTATCTTTAAGGGCATGACACTTCTGATTATTCTGTGCTCTGACCAACAACCTGCATCTCCAATTACTGAGCAATCACAGAGCCTATCAGATGCCAGTCTTTTGGTTTGGGATGCATCCAGGTTGTTCGGTGCTTGTTGGAAGACTGTTAGTAATTACTAGTTTGATCTTTTGTGCATTTTGCCAGCAGAAGGTGACCGTTAGAGTTTTCCATTCCAATGTCATTATTTCTCTAAAACTGCCACGTAGAGTCATTCTTATAATCTTGGGCATTAGAGTTCCCCAAGAGGATTAGCTTGTCTTTGTATGACACTCATCTAATTACTCGGCCATGTACTACGGATGGATGAGGAGAGCTGTGTGAAGAAGTGCCACTCCCAAACAGTGGAAGGAATCCGGGGTAGAGGAAGACCCAGGAAGACATGGGATGAGGTGGTGAAGCATGACCTTCGAATGTTGGGCCTCACAGAGGCAATGAGAAAAGATTGAGACCTGGAGGTATGCTGTGACTGAGAAGACCTGGCAAATAAAAGGAGTCCACAGCTGTAACTTACACTAGTGTCACATAACCAGCCTACTCACAAGTACCTTGGATCATAGGGTGACATGCCATGCTTGAGGAGACCTATTGAGTCTAGTTCATCAATATCAGCAATATCAAAATCAAATCAAATGGAAATTGTAGTTGTGAGCTCCATGCTGGTGGTATGTAAAAAGCACCATCTGAACGTGGTCGACGCCACTCCCCTCATCCTGACTGGCTTCTGTGCTGGTGGCATGTAAAAAGCACCATCCAAACGTGGCTGATGCCTGGCTCCTGTGCCGTTGGCATGTAAAAAGCACCCACTACACTCTCGGAGTGGTTGGCGTTAGGAAGAGCATCCAGATGTAGAAACATTGCCAGATCGGATTAGAGCCTGGTGCAGACTCCTGGCTTTCCAGACCCCAGTCAAACCGTCCAACCCATGCCAGCATGGAAAACAGACGTTAAACTGATGATGATGTAACAGAAGGCTTCTTCAGATTCCTCCATGTGGGTCATGGTTGGGGTGTAGGCACTTTTGCTGGTGGTTATTTGCCAATTCAAGGTACAGTCTCATGAAACGGTCATTAATTCCTTTCCTGAGTGAGTTGAGTCTGTTAGCAAGATGAGATTGCAGAACAAAGTGCTGCTTCTCTCTTTGAACTTAACCAGTCTCGAAGACTGTTTAACTTGCCCTAAACTCCTCTCGCTGACCCTCTCCTGCAAATCTTGTCTCACTCAGTGCAGCTATGTCAGTGTTGCATCTGCTTAGTGTTCTGGGTATAAGAACAGTTCGGTGCTCAGGTCTCTTGTCCCTGTCTTGTAGTGCCATAACAATTCATGAGCCGAGGATTGATTTCCTGGTGTTTTGCTTGTGTCTGGATTAATAAGTTTCTCTGTTTCTTCAGCTGCATCAACTGGTGACCAACCAGGAGTGATGGCCTGGCAAGTTCAGTTAGAGCAGGCTTTGATAAGGGTTCCTTTTCAGTCCCTTGTCCTTAGATTGGCGAGAGCAGTGCTGCACCTAATGAGGGTCAGCTCTGTCATCTTGAGAAGATATCAAAATACCCATTTATCTCAGGTCTGTGAAAAACAGCCATCGCTATGGCAACCTGTGTGCAGGGTTACGGCTGCAGACTTCCAGTAGCATTCTTTGCCTGTCCCTGTCGCCTTATGAAAGATACAAATTCAAATGAAGTTGATAAGCATTTCATGTGACAAGCAATTAATACCTTTAGATAACCTCAAACAACATGATGTTACACGTAATCAAAAGTTATAAAAAAGTTAGAAACTTTAGTTAATTAATGTTTAATGTTATAGAATTATGAAACATCATCATCATTCAATGTCCGTTGTCCATGCTGGCTTGAGTTGGACAGTTTCACCAGGGCTGGTAAGCTGGAAGGCTGCACCAGACTCCAGTCTGATGTGGCATGGTTTCTACGGCTGGATGCCCTTCCTAATGCCAACTTCTCCAAGAGTGTAATGGGTGCTTTTATGTGCCATTTGCGTGACTCTGGTATCTGCCACAACTGTGATTCTACTTGGCTTCATGGGTCTTCTTCTCAAGCATGACACAATGCCAAAGGTCTCGGGTCACTGCCTCCATGAGGCCCAACACTTGAAGCTTTTCATGTGCCACTGGCATTGGCCACTTTACCTCCGTGAGGCCCAATTCTTGAAAACAAATTTTAATCTCATATATCCAGGCCTACTTACCTATTTCTTTATTACCCACAAGGGGCTAAACACAGAGGGGACAAACAAGGACAGACATAGGTATTAAGTCGATTACATCAACCCCAGTGTGTAACTGGTACTTAATTTATCGACTCCGAAAGGATGAAAGGCAAAGTCGACCTTGGTGGAATTTGAACTCACAATGTAACGCAGATGAAATACCGCTAAGCATTTCGCCCGGCATGTTAACATTTCTGCCAGGCCTACTTACCATTAACCCTTTAGCATTTAATCTGTCCATATCTGGCCCGAGTATTCTGCACATTTTATGTTCATACTGACCAGATCCAACCTTTCACACCTATCCTTCAATGTCATTATATAAATAAACAGTCACATCATTAAGATCTCAAAGCTACAATATAGTGTATGATTAATTGAAAATAATGTGGATAAACAAGCATTCTATTTCACAGAGAAATATGAACACTAAGAGCTTAATTCAGTTGAAACGCAGCAATGGAAATAGGGCAGAAGATGTCTTGGATGAAGGGCCAGGGTGTGGTTCTTTCTCAACAATGCTTTACAAAGAATTCGTCTAATGCTGTATGCAGTTTCTTCCCTCGTCTCTCATGAAGCTGTCTATACTAACAGGCTACTGTGTTCAGAACACCTCTCTTTGCCTGTACAACCCCAGTAGTCCATTACTCCTGCAATTTCGGTGATGCTATTTACTCCTGAATTCTCTAGTAAGAATCATTTCTTGCAGATTCATTTTGGATAAACTGCTGTGCTGATACTTGCAGTTTTTCATATAAAAATTCTTACACTCTGATCAGCTCATTGATGTCATTGTTGATTATTGGCATAATCTGTTGATAAAATTCCCGGGGTCATGTTTCTGGCAATAACTTCTTCAAAACTCTGTTCGTGCAATTCCCAGTTGCTGCGTTGCAGGCTGCTGTCATTCTAAGCCCTTAAGGGTAGTTTTGGTTGTTTTTAGAAAACACCCTGGTAGATGATTTATCTTGGTTGTGCGTTCAAAACTGTGAGGAAGCTGGGCTTGATATTAGAAACGACAGCCTGGTCTATGGGTTGGAGTTATGAAGGGTGTTTGGTGGTAGCAAATTACTTTGACAGGAATACAGATCTGAAGGGTGTCAAGATTCTCAAAAGTAGTGTGTAGAATTAATTATCGTTAATTCTGTAGGCTCATGCTTATGTTCCTCTTATGTTCTTTTCACTGCTCGCCATTAGATGTGTAGCAGATTTGAAACCAAATCACTAGATAGACACGATGAGATCACTGTTGTTTTGCATGATTGGCCAATTAACTGACCAGTCAGCATCAAGCCATTGCAAGATTCAGCTTTCTAGAACTTACTCATTAAGCCCTATATAAAGGTGGTCTTTTGATAGCAACTCCAGAATGTTGAGGCTGTCACTCAACATCTCCATTCTCATGGTTGTTTAGAAGGCAGATTTTGTTGTTGTGAGTATGGTGTGTTTGTTTTCTAGTTGTGGTGAGACAGCCACACAGTATTATACACACATTACTATACACCAGTTAAATTGTCCAACACGTCTCTTCTGGTGTGTATGAATTGTTGCTGTAATCTTCCATCAAAAGACCAACATAGAACATAATGTGCTGTAGATAAATCTTCTGTTAATTGTTTGTGTGTGTTGTTAATAATTTTTACAAGCAGTTCCAGAAAGACATTTTCATTCACCGCCAGCACTAAACATTACCTCAACCTCATGTCAGATGTGCAAGGTCACCTTGGCTTTCCAGTTTGATTCACAAATTGCAAACAGATACAGTTTTGATATTTCCTTTATGGGCCCTGATGCTCCTGAATAATAAATCGGCATTGGCCTCTGTCTGAACTCTTCTGAAGCATTACTGCTGTGTTGTTGTGGTTCAATGGTCTTTTTCGCACTTGAACCGAGTAACGTCCTTTTTTTCCTTCACAAAGATATGAAAGTATGGAATGACATTTCTTTCTTTCTGAAAACTCCAATTTCGTCAACATTGAATATAATTTGTCCTGCTTTAACTGTTAGTAGAGGATAAGCAGATTTATCTAATAAATATAGTAATTTTAGAGATGGTAGGGCAAGGAATAATAAAATGATTCTAGGATTGATTGTTCAAATTGTTTTAATTTTTTAGCTTTCAGTAATTATTAATCAAGAAAATTTATTTTGAGTAAGATTGTAATATATATTACTAGTGTTAAGATAACTCTAAGAATAAATATGGAGTGATCATGGAAGAAAATTAGTTGTTCTATTAAAAAGCACCCACTAGTCTCTCAGAGTGGTTGGCGTTAGGAAGGGCATCCAGCTATAGAAATTTTGCCAGATCATATTGGAGCCTGGTGCAGCCTCCTGGCTTGCCAGCCACCAGTCAAACTGTCCAACCCATGGCTGCATGGAAAATGGATGTTAAACAATGATGATGATGATGATGATTTAGCAGGTATTCATCTTAGAACAAGGAGAAATTCCTTGTTTTTCTGGGTGCCTATTTCCTCTTCCTTTGGGTTTCTTCTAGTCTAGTGAGCAGCAAGGTGCCACAAAAATACCCCGCTGCTTTCATTCTGTAAAGTGGTTGGTGTTTGGAAGGGCAGTGCTCGGTGTAGAAACTATGCCCAAACAGACATTGAAACACAATGCAATCGTTGGACCCGTTGAATCCTGTCAACCTGTCCAACCCATGACAGCATGGGTTGGAAGACAGATGTTAAACGGTCACTGTCTCGGGTTTGCTTCTTTCAAGCTATTTCATATATATCTGCCAAAAGTGATTGAGTCGATTTCTGTAGTTTTATCTAATTCTCATTGCCCTGTGAGTGTCTTTGGAAAGGATAAGATTAGGGAAGTTAACCATAGCAGCAAATTAAGGAGTGGAGTCCTTCAGGCAATCTGGTGCCCTTTTTTTGACACCCTTCTGACAATCCCAGGGTTGGTGGAGTTCTCCAACCCTGTCTTGGGATTCACCCAGATGATGGTCATTCCAACATGAAACTCACAGCTTGATGGCCACCACAACCATCTTAGCTCGGTGAGCCACAGTGGTCAGACCTTTGAGTCTAAAAACTGGGATTGGATTGTGTGAACTGATTCTCACTTTGAAACTACTTAATGCAGGCAGGACGGAAAGTCCTGTGTGTGTGTGGGGGGGAGGGGTCAACGATTGGTTTACATAATCAATTGAGGATGTGCTGCTCTCCCTTGTGATTTGCAGGCATGAGGGAACTGCCCATCATCATCATCATCATTTATCTTAGTTATTCTCTTCTTTCTTTTCCAGCATTATTAGACAGCTGAATAAGTACAGAAAGAAAAAAGAAGAGCAAGCAGAAAAAACAAAATGGATATGTTTAACAAATTGAAAACAGTTGTGAGCAACGCTTTGCCTGGAAATCCATTATCAAGGGATTTTGAACTGTTAAATCAGATTGCCAGCGCTGGGCCTGGTTTGTTATGGAAGGTGTACAATGGTGTGAAGAGAACAACCAAGCAGGTAAAAATGATATTTTCTCCTCTTTTCTCTGAGGTCAGCCTTTACAAGGTTTATCTGTGGACAAAAAACATTCCCACTTTAATGCAATTCTTATTTTCAGACATTATGAAATTATTAGTATTACAGGAGTGGCTGTGTGGTAAGTAGCTTGTTTACCAACCACATGGTTCCGGGTTCAGTCCCACTGTGTGGCACCTTGGGCAAGTGTCTTCTACTATAGCCTTGGGCCGACCAAAGCCTTGTGAGTGGATTTGGTAGACGGAAACTGAAAGAAGCCTGTCGTATATATGTATATATATAATATGTGTGTGTCTGTGTTTGTCCCCCTAGCATTGCTTGACAAGCGATGCTGGTGTGTTTACGTCGCCGTCACTTAGCGGTTCGGCAAAAGAGACCGATAGAATAAGTCCTGGGGTCGATTTGCTCAACTAAAGGCGGTGCTCCAGCATAGCCACAGTCAAATGACTGAAACAAGTAAAAGAGTAAATGTAGCTATAGGTACATTTAGTGTACCTTATAGTGTATTGTGGTTGCTTAATGAAATACCACGTGCCTACGTGTCACTAATATCTACATACCAGCTCCAGGAATGTGTTTAATATGTAAATTGGTATATCTGATAACTTGACACCGCTGTATGCAGGCAGTGGCTATATGAGCAATGTGTTCGGAGGTGAGAATGGGTCAGATGGATGCTGATGAAGGGGACCCCTGCTTCAGAATATGGTACATACTCTCATTACCTATTTTTGTCTTGGATCTCATTGTTTGTTTACATCTGACATCTCGATAGAAAACGTTGTTGCAAAAACTCAGTGCTGGATAAAATTTCTATAGAATATCTGTAGAAATAACCTTAACGAGTCAAAAAGTATTTTGTTTAGGACAGGTATAATCATAAACACAGGAACATGTATCATACATCAAAATGAAGCTGATCCTCTGTGGATCACATCCCTACTTCTCAACATAGTCACCGTTTCTCTCAATAGCAATGTTTCCCTGCCCCGTAAAATTCTGTTGACTGTTCTTTGAGCCACTTCTTCACTACAGTTTCACTTCTACGTCACTGGAATGTTTGCCTCTCAAACCCTCTTTCATGGGGTTGAAGAGATAATAGTCCAATGACGAGGAAGTGAAAACTGTAGTGAAGAAGTGGCCCTTTTCTTTCTCACTTTACCCCTCTAAGGTCCTTTTTCTCTCATACTTTACCCCTCTCTGGCCCTTTTCTTTCTCACTTACCCCTCTCTCGTCCTTTTCTATCATACTTTACCCCTCTAAGGCCCTTTTCTTTCTCACTTTACCCCTCTCTGGCCCTTTTCTCTCATACTTTACCCCTCTCTGGCCCTTTTCTTTCTCACTTACCCCTCTCTCGTCCTTTTCTATCATACTTTATCCCTCTCTGGCCCTTTTCTTTCCCACTTACCCCTCTCTCGTCCTTTTCTCTCATACTTTACCCCTCTCTGGCCCTTTTCTTTCTCACTTACACTTCTCTCGTCCTTTTCTCTCATACTTTACCCCTCTCTGGCCCTTGTCTCCTTGCATAAAGTTGCAAGCCCTCTTCCAGGATTTGTAATCTTGCAAACTGCTTGGCAACTCCAGTTGCACTGGTGACATGAAAAAGCCCCCAGTCCACACTTTGCAATGTGGTTGGCATTGGGAGGGCCATCCAGCTGGAGAAGCTACACTAAAGCAGATACTGGAGCACAGTGCAGTCTTTGCTCACATGACAGTCTGTCATGTCATCCAGCTCATACCAGCATGGAACATGCATGTTAAAAAATGATGATGATGATATATATATATAGACGCAGGAGTGGCTGTGTGGTAAGTAGCTTGTTTCCCAACCACATGGTTCCATGTTCAGTCCCACTGCATAGCACCTAGGGCAAGTGTCTTCTACTATAGCCTTGGGCCAACCAAAGCCTTGTGAGCGGATTTGGTAGATGGAAACTGAAAGAAGCCTGTCGTATATGTGTGTGTGTTATATATTTTAGAGATGAAGAATTCTGTACATTATTTACATTGAACGGATATGTGTCCTCGTCTTGTTTGTTGTTACCATAATCTTTTCGTGAAATGATGAGATGATGCATAATTAATTCAAAACTCTTGGGAATAATTAAGCATCATATTTGACAAAGTAATTTGAATGCAGAAGGGTAAAAAGTACTATCTGAATTTGGCTGATGCCAGCGCTGCCTTGACTAGCTCCTGTGCCAGTGACACATAAAAGCACCATCCAAACGTGGTCAATGCCAGCCCCTCTGGCCCTCATGCCGGTGGCATGTAAAAAGCAAGCATCCACTACACTCTCTGAGTGGTTGGCGCTAGGAAGGGCATCCAGCTGTAGAAACACTGCCAGATCAAGAATGGAGCCTGGTGCAATCTCTTGGCTTCCCAGATTCCAGTCGAACTGTTCAACCCATGCCAGCATGGAAAACGGACGTTAAACGATGATGATAATGATGATGATAGTGAAACCTCATTTCTTCTTCTTATTACTACCCTTCTTCATCATGGTGGATGGGGAACAGCTAATGTTTAACTGTTTGTTTCGTTATTTTTGTATCTTGTTTATATATTTTCTCTTCTGTTTGTTGTAGGAGGTAGCTATATTTGTATTTGAGAAAAGATTACTTGAACGATACTCCAAGCGAGACCGTGACATCATCACTGATGTCTTAAAGAGAGGCGTGTCTCAGCTGACACGGTTACGGCATCCAAGAATTCTTTCTGTTTTGCATCCTTTGGAAGAGTCACGGTGAGTTGTTACCTCTGTATATTTTTGGCTGCCTTCAAATTAAAACAAGATTTCACAGTTCTATATTTAGGAGATGAGGAATTAAATACATTATTTACATTTGATGGATATTTGTCCTCATCTTGTTTGTTGTTAACTCAACGTTTTGGCTGATATATCATCCAGCCTTCATCAGGTGTCTTGGGGGAAATTTCGAACCTGGATTCTCATTCCTAAGGAAGGGTTGGCTGAAGTGACCAGTGTGGTGAGTTGAGGGTTTTGCGCTACAGGGGTGATGAGTAGAGGAGCGATGAATGGAATAGGAATGCCTTAGTGAATGTAGCATTACTAGAAAGGGTATGGCCTGGTCAGCCTGTAATGACATGCATAAGATCTGGTCATCAAATCTAAGTAGAGATTTCAAACTTGAAATCTTCAAAGCCACAGTTGAACCAATTCTACTATATGGCTCAGAAACCTGGACGTTATCAAAGAAGCTTGAGAGGCGGTTGGATGGAACCTACACCCACCTCCTTATGAGAGCTCAAAATCTCTCGTGGAAGCGCCATCCAACCAAAATGCAAATATATGGGAAACTACCACCTGTGTCATCTCTTGTGAAAGGTAGGAGAGTCCAGTTTGCTGGACACTGTTGTAGAGCTGAAAAAGAGGTAATCTCTACTCTTCTCCTCTGGAAGCCATCTACTCGCAATACCAGAGGGCGCACACTCTCCTACCCTGAAGTAATCTCCAGGGATACAGGCATCCAGCAACAGGACCTCCGTAATGCCATGATGGACCGTGAAGTCTGGCGTAGCATGGTAAATTCCATTGTCTCGGCCACGGTCGAACAATGATGATGAGCATTACTTCAACCAGATCCCAGGAGCAAAGGCCCCATCGAAGTATCAAAGGTTGGAGTGTGTCTAAGAGTGGTTCTCATGCGAATCAGTTGGACGTTCAATATTGCTTTACTATTTTGGCACAAGGCCAGTAATTTGGGGGGGTTGGTTTTAAATCGATTACATCGACCCTCCCCAGT
>NC_043001.1:104290721-104293221 GCF_006345805.1 Octopus sinensis | reverse complement strand
TTTATTCGTTGCCCACTGTGTGTGTGCGTTTGCGTGTGGTGTAAACCAGACTAAGAAAAGCATTTGACACACACACCAGAATGTGAGTTTTCTGTAAATTTTGCTTAATTGGAGTTTAAATTTTAAAAACTGGACCTGGCATGACGCGATGCATTGTACTCTCAAAAATGCTAGGTAAATTGTAATTGAAGAAATCCTATATTGTAGATTTCTATAACTCCCAAAGGGAGGCAGATAAAATCTGCCTTTTATAATAAGATATATATATATATATATATATGTATGTATATATATATGTTTGTATATATATATGTATGTATATGATTGATTGATTGATTGATTGATTCTAGTTTCAGCTCATGAGCTGTGGCCATGCTGGGGCACCGCCATTTGGTGTTGCTACATGGTTTTACTTCACAAATGCTTTTTAGCAACTGCCATTTGGTGCATGAGAGAGTTCGATGCAGCTGCCCTCATCTGCACCTCCTGCCGTGAAGTTGGTTCATCTGGGATACCTGACAAGAAGAGATCCAGTTTCATTTTAAAGACATCTGCATCCACCCCATGCAGGTCTCTTAGGTTCTTCGGGAGGATATTGAAGAGCTGTGGGCCTCGGAAGCCCAGGTTATCACAGTATCTTGTCCTACATCTTGATGGCAAATTTGGAGTCCTAGGCACCACGCAGTTCTGGCATTTGTGTAACTCTCGATGCCAAAGTTTGGGACAAGTCCCTCCAGGATCTTCCAGATGTATATTATGGCATATCTTTCTCGCCTACGCTCCAAGGAATAGAGTTTTAATCTCTTGAGTCTTTCCCAGTAGCTTATATTCTGCACAGAGGCTATCTTCTTCGTGTAGCTACGTTGGATCGCCTCAAGTTCTGTGATCAACTTGACACTGGATGGTGACCATAGCTGAGAGCAATAGTCAAAGTGGCTTAGGACAAGTATCCTCCAGAGGACCATCATGGTTTCTTGTTCTCTTGTTCTAAAGGTTCTGAGAATCCATCCGGCCAGTCGTCTACATTTCATTGCCAATTTAGCAACATGTACACGAAAGGTTGCGTCATCACTCATGTAAATACCCAGGTCACGCACTGATTGTGCCTCTGGGATTGCAATTCCTCCGGGTCCAGTGTATTCATTAGGTATTGCATTTAGTTTTGCATGCTGATAGTATAAAGCTTGAAACTTTTCAGCATTGAATTGCATGCTATTCTTTTCAGCCCACTTGTATATTTTGTCCAGCTCACATTGCAGGCGTTTAGTGTCCTCAGGGTTCTGTATTGCCTGTGAAACTTTTGTATCATCTGCATAACTTGTGATCGTGGCTCTCTGCGTGGCTGAGGGCTTGTCTGAGAGGGCCGTTATGAACAGTAGTGGTCCCAAAACAGTGCCCTGCGGAACACCGCTCACTATTTGCGTGTTAATGGAAGTGGCCCCATTGGCTACTACCACCTGACTTCTATCTTTCAGAAAGTCATGAAGCTATTCTCCCAGTTTTCCAACTATGCTAAGATCACGCAGTTTGTGACATATCATTCCATGATCGACTTTATCAAAGGCCTTTGTAAAGTCGAGATATATCACTTCCACATTTGAGTGGTTGAGCAGTCATTTCAGCACCCAGTCATAGTGTTGTAGGAGCTGAGTTAAGCAGCTTCTTCCTGGTCGGAAACCATGTTGGGTGTCAGGCAGCAAGTCATTTTCTTCAAGGAAGGTGATCAGTTTCCTTCTGACTATTCGTTCCATGACCTTGCTGATGTGTGAGGTGAGAGAGATAGGTCTGTAGTTCTTGGCCTCCGCTCTGCTACCTCCTTTATGAATAGGGCATATTTTACCTTCCTTCAGTTTTCTTGGAAGTTTGCCAGCTGCAAGGAAGCTCTGAAAGAGGAACTGCAGTGGTCTTGCTAGGACTCTCTTACATACTTTTAGGAGGATTGCTGGGAATCCATCGGGGCCAGTAGCTGAGTATGTTTTCATTTCATCTATAGCCTTTATTACATCGTCTTCCTTTATATCGATGTAATTTATCGTCGCCGCCTCTGATTTTATATCTGCAGTGGTAAAGAAGTCAGTTGGATTGGTGATTTGGAAATGCCCAAGGGGTGGAGTGAAAACACTCTTGAATTGCTCATTCAGTATTTCACTTACCCTCATTGGTTTTCCTGTGAGTGTGCCATCCTTTTCAAGGAGTGGCCCTATCCTACAGTGCACCGTAGCTGTTTCTTTGGCATACCTGTAGAAAGCTCTGGGGTTAGATTTTATGTTGTCTATAGCCCAGGCTTCTTTGTCTGCTCTTTCCTTTTCATGGGAGAGTTGCAGACATTTTTCAATTTCCAACAGTTTTATTTTCAGGCAGGACTTTTCACTGCTTTCAATTTGTTTGTTTAGGCGATTTGAAATTTTTGTACGCCGTCTCATTAAAATTTTCCTCTCTCTGGGGATTTTGTTCTTGTGTACAGTGGCCTTTCTCTCTGGGACACATTTGTAGCATATGG